>NC_136801.1:19543085-19550585 GCF_951216825.1 Electrona antarctica | reverse complement strand
AAGGCATTAGTGAGGGGGGCCGAAGGCTACCACCAGAATAAGGCCACAGTGGCCACTGGACATGCGTCGCCCATCCCTGTCCACAACATTCTCACCACTGTTTCCAAAATGCTGCTCATAAATAATTCAGCCTCCTCAGGCCGCACTGGCGCTGCTGACTATATGATCTGAGTTTAACGGAAAAAGAACGTTTATTTTCATACGGACGGCATGCATGCACGCACACAAACACAGACCTTTTCGCTGTCTGTCTGTCTGTCTGTCTGTCTGTCTGTCTGTCTGTCTGTCTGTCTGTCTGTCTGTCTGTCTGTGAGTGATGGAGTTGATGTTGTCCAGCAGCGACACTGATTATAATTTACACCGTTGTTTGTTCTCAGGAAAATCACCAGTGCTCATTTACAAATAAAGCAATGAGCCACAAGAGGTATCAGGTTACCGGGTATTTTATAATGGCTGAGAGGCATAGTGAGACACGACGCGTGCTTAGATGCCCGCACGGCCAGTGTTTGTAAGGAAATCAATTGCTCCCCTTCCCCAGTTCAGCCACAGAGCTGCGGGATCAATGTAACGCAGCTGGGAATGATATAAAGTGATAGAAGGTGTGGATTATCGTGAGATTTACCATGCCAACCAGCCAATCAGAATCAAGTATTGGGACTAACCGTTTTAGAATTTCACTTTTTTTTTACACTCTTTGGGCCCTATTCAGACGATCTAGAGTGCAGGACGCATCCATTGTTCTAGTTAGACTGCACGTTATGTGCCGCAAAGCACAGCGCTATAGGGGCAAAGTTGTATTAAGTCATGGGCATATTTTGGGCATAACATTATTAGACCAATCGAAGTGTCTGCTCCCATTCCCTCTATGCCGAGTGTTGTGAATTTAGTCGACCCTCCATGTGGTCCTAAGAGTCTCCCTCTAACTAAGCAGCACAACGCAACGCATTGTGAGCTTGTAGGTCGGCTATCTTCAGCACGCAACCAAGTCTGAAATCAGCCATTATTACGCCGTCAACAAGGCCTGCAAAAATCAATTTTAGTCAACTAAACTAAATCAACTGTGTAGATTCAGTCGACTAAAATCGTATGATATTCAGTCGACTAAAACTAGACTAACACTAGAACACTTCAGTTGACTAAAATGTGACTAAAACTAAATGAAAATGAGAATTTGCTCAAAATCAACACTAGTCCAGAGAGAGACCAGAGAAAGATAAAGCATCACATGACGGGGGCTGTAATTGCATCCGAGAGAACGGAGCACATTAAAATCCCCCCCTCCCCTCCCCCGTACCCCAACCACCTCCTTCCCTTGGCAGCTTTTATTGCCTCATCCCCCCATCAAGGCGGGTCTTGATGGAATTATTAGCAGATTTGTTCCTAAGGAACAGGGTGTTGGCAGAGGCCATTCAGACGTCAGCCTCCATTCCAGAGGGAATGAATGGCAGGGAGATTCTCTGTGGTGATACTAGGGAAGTGTTCTGCTCTGACACAGTGATGGTGGACACCCTAGTGTTCTGCTCTGACACAGTGATGGTGGACATCCTAGCTGTGGTGATACTAGGGAAGTGTTCTGCTCTGACACAGTGATGGTGGACACCCTAGCTGTGGTGATACTAGGGAAGTGTTCTGCTCTGACACAGTGATGGTGGACACCCTAGCTGTGGTGATACTAGGGAAGTGTTCTGCTCTGACACAGTGATGGTGGACACCCTAGCTGTGTCCACCTAGTATATCTCTGTGGTGATACTAGGGAAGTGTTCTGCTCTGACACAGTGATGGTGGACACCCTAGCTGTGGTGATACTAGGGAAGTGTTCTGCTCTGACACAGTGATGGTGGACACCCTAGCTGTGGTGATACTAGGGAAGTGTTCTGCTCTGACACAGTGATGGTGGACACCCTAGCTGTGTCCACCTCTATAGGCTGTATAAACCACACAAGGCACTCCGTCCGGGTTTCCAAGGTTCACTGCAAATACACAAGGCTTAACCCATTCAGGACGGGTTCTTGTTGCTACAGTATAGCGAAAATGGTTAAATACTGTAGGTTCAGCCAAATGTAGATGTATATTAGGGCTCAATTAAAGAAAATAATCGAATTAATCAGAGGCTTTGTAATTAATTAATCTCAATTAATCGCATTTTAATCGCATATCAATATTTGAACCTGAGTATTTTTTCAAATGGATTTTTGTATACTAGTGAATCAATGAATAGTGAATACATAAGTTTAAGCAATACAACATTGTTTTTGTAGTAATAATAGTAATAATAATAATATCTCAAATGTAATAATTTATATAGCGCTTTTCTGAGTACCCAAAGATGCTTTACAAGGGGGACATGAGAAAACAAAACCAAATTAATTAGGGGAAAAACACTAAGGAATAAAATAAATTAAAACAGTGGAATGAGATAGCTGGGGAAAGCAATATTGAAGGTTTGGATGGAAGGGGGCATGTCTCTGAGAGTTTGGGGAATGCATTCCACAGGGTTGGGGGGGCATGGTGCAGCAAATATGTGACATGACCATTAGAAAACACCTCTCTGTTGCTTCAGAGGAAATAACAGGCATAACAGATTTTATATTTTAGTTAATTGGCCATAACTGTTTACTTAGAAACCATGTCATCTGGTCGAGTGTAGGTTGGGCGTGGGTCCTTCCTTGAACTGCTACTGGGAGTTGGAATAACGTTAGCTCTGATCCATAGCGTTAGAAGGAGGAAAGTAGGCTTTCAACATGTTTTTTGTGCTAAAAACGAGGGGCTGCACAGCCTGCACTTCCACGGAGAGAGAGAGAGAGAGAGAGAGAGAGACAGAGAGAGACAGAGAGAGAGAGAGAGACACACACACACACACACACACACTCACACTCACACTCACACACACACACACACACACACACACACACACACACACACACACACACACACACACACACACACACACACCATTAGTCATACCGTCATATCCACCCGTCGTCCATCCGGACTATGAGACTGCAAACCCCATGACTACAGATCCCATAGTCTGTGAGAACCATTCACACAAAAAAACGCCAATAAACATTAATGACACAACATTATCAGTGGCTGTCGAGCTCAACCCCCAGCAGACCCATCATCAATCAACGAGCAATGCAACCAGTCAAAGTGTCCTCGAGCAACACCCCCACCCCCCCCCCCCCCCCCCCTACCTGCTCAACTTGCTGTTCTGACACATCCAGTATAGGACAATATCCTTAATAATTATGAACATGAACAAAATGTTACCGTCATAATCCTCCATGAATATACTTATTACAGGACTAATGTGAAAATGTGTTCTCTGAGGCAAATTCATGTTTACATTCACTTCCAAGTATTGAGGGAGCCATTATTGTCTGAGCATGTGGGGAAAATGAAGAAATAGATTTTGTTAATGGAAAATGCAACAGATGGCGGCTGTAAACCACCGTCCCTGCAGAGCCATTTCCTGCAAAATGAAGGGGAGAGGATTAAGGTCATTTTTACCTGCTTTTCCAATTTATTAATTAATTCTCAGGGGGAACCAATGCATAGGTACATGTACAGTATGCATACATACAAACCATCCACACACACACACACACACACACACACACACACACACACACACACACACACACACACACACACACACACACACACACACACACACACACACACACACACACACACACAATCAAAGTCAAAGTCGTACGATTAGTCACACACGTTGCCGCAGTGACATTTTTCTCCACATTTGACCCATCTCTTGGAGCGGTGAGCCGCAGCGTGCGCCGCGCTTGGGCATCATTATATTTGACCCCCCAATCCAACCCATTGATGCTGAGTGCCAAGCAGGGAGGCATTGGGTCCCATTTTTGCAGTCTTTAGACCCAGCCGGGGATCGAACCCACGACCTCCCAGTTTCAGGGCGGACACTCTAACCACAAGGCCATTGTCTGGTTCTCTCTCTCACACACACACACACGCACATACGTACTGTACGTGTACGTGCGTCAGATTCATGAACAGTGACTGATGTGAAAGGGCCCGACATCCATATAGCACTTATATGATCGTAACAAGCTTTATTTCCCACTCCCTGGGAGAGACATACTAACAGTCCAGCTAATTCATGTACAATCTGATATTTGGAAATCAATGAGATTTCATGATTTCAGCTGTGTCCTTGTTGTTCCTGCAGGCTAGGGCCAATGTAATTACAATGTGCTGCAATACCGCGATCCTCATAAAGATAATAGACTAGACAACATTCCCCCAAGATAATCAAATAGTGTGTGAGTGTGTGTGTGTGTGTGTGTGTGTGTGTGTGTGTGTGTGTGTGTGTGTGTGTGTGTGTGTGTGTGTGTGTGCAAATGGCAATCATGCCATCAAAAGCACAACGAGCCTTTATTGTGTGTTTCCCATATGCTAGGCAATCAAACAGCCAGCCCGTGCATAACAATAAAACGCATTAGACAGCAGCACAATAACATGTGAAGGAAATGTGGCTAAATTAAAAAAGGAGGCCATTAAGAAAATTGAGATGGAAAGGGCCTTCATCATTACCGCTGGAGTCACAGCACCTATGTGGCAAGTCCCCAGCAGCACACGTGCCAGCACACGTGGCATTGGGACCCAAATACAAACAGAAATATAGCTGCAAGCAGCAATAAGACGGGGCCAAGCAATAAGAAAATCCTGTGTGAACTGAGCGGAGCAGGCTGCTCAACAACACCACTGGCTGGCTGCAGTTATAGTTATAGTGCTCAGTGTGAACGGCCCTTTTAGGCTGCTCAACAATGCCACTTTAGGTCACCCAGCGGAATTGCAGCGGTTTGTACCACACAGACCCCAAACAGACCTGCGAAGTTGTGATGTACCAAAATCCTCCTTTGACTACCATTATATTTTGTATTTAAAATACAAACGCTGACAAACGCTGAGGAAGGCCATACAGGCCGAAACGCGTCCGTTTTTCAGTCTCAGAGGTAAATAAAATCATGTAAAAGGACATACAATGAGTGCTGGCATTCTTCATCTCTACTTATATCTTCGAGCCTTGCACCTATAAGGATTTTGTTTGAACCTGGAGTGCTGCGGGTTGTCTGCTACGGCAGTACTATTCTCGCTGTATTTAAAATATTAAAATATTTCTAAAACTACAAAACATTTAAAATATTCATGACTGAACATGTCAAAGTTCTATGTATTTATGTATTTATTGGGTCTTGAGCCAAAAGGTTGCACATTGCACTAGTAGGGCATTCCTCTTGGTCAAATAAATTAAATCTGCCATTTACTCCCACTCGTTAAGAGTCACAGCAAAGGAGTCCACACGGTAAGGTATTTCAGCCAGACTTTTAGAAATCACTCAGAAATAAAACATCACAAGTGTGTGAAAGTCAGTAGATCCGTGTCAAATGTGAAGGTGTTGGATGAGTGAACAATGGTGGGATAGTCGTGTTGTATGGTGTGAAACAAAAAAGACATAATGCCACAAGTAGAGAGAGATTCCAAAGACAGAAATTTAAGGAGCGAGTACATTCTCCGGCAGCGGCAAAGTCTAAGGCAACATATCCACACTGGATAAAAACCTTTTCTTTGTAAACAGTGTGACAAGAGTTTCAGTTTGTCAAGTAACTTGAAGACACACCAGCGTATCCATACAGGAGAAAGACCATACCACTGTAAAGAGTGTGACAAAAGTTTCAATGTGATGGGAAATCTGAAGAAACACCAGCATGTCCACACTGGAGTAAAACCTTTCCTTTGTAAACAGTGTGACAGGAGTTTCAGTGGGTCAAGTAACTTGAAGACACACCAGTGTAGCCACACACAAAGACCGTACCACTGTAAATAATGTGACAAGAGTTTCAGTAAAATAGATAATCTAAGGAAACACCAATGTATCCACACTGGAGAAAAACCATACCACTGAAAACAGTGCGGCAAGAGCTTCAATGAGTTGGACAGTATAAGGAAACATCAGCTAATGCACACTGGAGAAAAACCTTTCCATTGCAAACAATGTGGAAAGAGTTTCAGTCAATTATGTAACCTGAAGAGACACCAGCGTATCCACACTGGAGAAAAACCTCTCCATTGTAAACAATGTGACAAGAGATTCACTGAGATGGTTAGTCTAAGGAGACACCAACGTGTCCACACTGGAGAAAAACCTTTCCATTGTAAACAGTGTGACAAGAGTTTCAATGTGCGGGTAATCTGAAGTTTCACCAGCATATCCACACTATAGAAAGACCACACCACTGAAGACGGTGTCACATGACATGAGTTTCAATGATTTAGATAATATTAAGAAGCACCAGTGTCTCGACACTACATTTCAGATTGTATGAATGAATCCATGTCAATTCCTTTCCTTGCCATCAATTCAAGTTTGCAAAGCAATTTCACTCCAGTTGTGATGGTCCTGGGCCTGTCTATCAGTTTGTTTGTCTGTCAGGACTAGCAGCTGGTTATCCTGTGGCAATGGTTCTCAAACCATTTTAAAGGTGTAGTGAAATGAAAAATAAGACGCATTTTTAGACGCATACCTAACAATGGATGCCAAAAAAATGTGAGAATTCTCATTTTTGTGTGTTTTTATATCAAAAGTCCATAAATTATTACTTCCTGAAAACGAAAACGTGCTGCGTGATGACGTGTCGAGGCCAACATCGATAAAAGCCAATAAAAATGAAGCTCACCAGTTTAATTCCCCATATCTCCGCATCCGTCCAGCACAGGCTGCACAGCTGCTACTGATTACAGACATCTTCCGTTTTTATTCCCATTCAAGATAACATCCAGAGAGTGTATTACTCGGTTTCAACTTAATCATCACGCTAAAAATGTATCTGAAAACATTATAGGGTAGAAATAAGCCACATTAAGTGTAAACTGGTAAAGCTGGCTGACTATCTGATTTGTAAACAAACATACACACGCTGTCCTGCGTAGCATAGCTACCCGTCCCTAGCTACCGTCCCATCCCCTGAAGGGATGCGACGCTCTGATTGGTTCAGAAACTTCATAGCGGTGTTTCAACTTGAGACCGTCTGAAACTTCAAAATAAAATGTCCACCATTTCCGTTTCACTACGCCTTTAAGAGAGTTATGGGAGTGTAGAAATGAATTTAATGTGTGTCATGCAGAAATGAACCCAAATGGACCAATGATCCATTTACACACTCTGTAAAAGGATGCAAAAGGGTCCATTTGGACGACCATGAAGAAACCCTGAGGTTCCTGGAACCGTTTGCAGCTTGGTGGAAACCTTTCAGGGCAAGCTGTGGCTCTTTGGAGAGGGACAGCGAATGCATTTTCCGGCAGCGGCAGCAGCCACGGAACACCCGCGGCAGGCGGTAGTGTTTCACGTGGCAGGACACTCTAATCCAAACCCTAACCATAACCGCAAGCACGGCGCAGCGCATGTCGGCAACGGCATGAGCTGCGGAACACCCGTGGCAGGCGCCAAACCCTTACCCT
>NC_136801.1:19390585-19540585 GCF_951216825.1 Electrona antarctica | reverse complement strand
CTGGATAAACTCCATCTTTAATATGATAAAAACCATGCAGGACAATTTGGTAGCGAATGTTGAAAATTGGGACATCTGGTCACAGTAGGCACAGTTACACACTGCTGGTTGCCAGTGGCCTCAGGGGAGGGAGGCTGCATGTGGGGAGATGACTGGACTCCACTGTCCACACATCCCACTCTGCTCCAGGGGGCAGGGAGACAGGAGACGCCCCGCCGTTCTCTGAAAACTCCAACACAATGATAATGGGACATGACCAGAGTCACAGAGACATTACGCGCGCGCGCACACGCACGCACGCACACACACACACACACACACACACACACACACACACACACACACACACACACACACACACACACACACACACACACACACACACACACACACACACACACACACACACACACACACACACACACACAGAGAGAGAGAAGTGGGAGGAGGTAGCATGCCCATGGTTGGTGTGTTCACAGGGCTTGTGTTCTCCTCTCTGCAGCACAGCACTGTGCCATGTCATTATGTTTTAGCCAGGGTACTCAGTGGTGCTAAAGGGTGATGGATAGCAGGGGAAGTAGGCAGCTCTCTCGATAAGCTTATCCACGCCAAAGCACTCTCTAAATTCCCCAAAATATTACATGACTGCAAATCTCTCCAAGTCATCTCTCTTCTGTTGAAATATTTTATATTTTCACCAGGGGTGAAAATATAAAATATAGTTAACTATATGTAACTAATTTGGTAAGCAAGCTACATACATAGGCCTACATCAAATGCATAGAGGCAGTGCCTCAGTAATCACCACTCCATCAGTAATTTAAGTTTTTTTTACTGAACACTAGGACAAATAACAACTTGAGACTTGTACTTAACATTACATTTAATGGGATTATTAAACATAGAAGAAGAATTTAAAATTAATATAGAGAATAATTTACGGTAATATGAAAAGACTCAACCACATTAACCTGATTGCTTACAATCACAGGCCGACTTTACGCCATTAAAATGAGGAAAAAAAGGAGTAGCCTATCTATGATGCTCTCTTGAGAGACTGCACATGCTAGTGGTTGCGGTGAAGCCATAATGGTGAGTCACATACACATCCTCCACTTGTTCTTTATCAGTATCTCTAGAAAGAGATTTTCTGAAACTAGAGACAGAGAGAGAGAGATAGAGAGAGATATATAGAGAGAGAGAGACATCTCATTAGTGCCTGCTTTCAGCCCAGCTGATGTTTACAGCCTGCTGAATTACACATTCACCACTAATTTGGGAAAGGTTTAATATTATATATGGCTTATGTCTTATCTGGGAGGGGAAAGGAAAAAGAGGGAGGGGAACAGTGGCCTTTTATTTCTAAGGGCCCCCTAGTTAATTAAACCATTTAACCCAATCAGGGCGGGAACCCCTTTTGGTGTTTTAAGTATTATGTTACAGTATACAACATGGTGACTATTTAGCCGAAAAGGTATATGGGCTGAAGTCGAAGCTTATTAAAAAAAAATACATAAATACATATATATATATATATATATATATATATAATGATTGATGCAGGCACCAGGTTGTGATCACAGCAAGCTCGTAAATATTAAATACATCAATATTTTACCATTGATTTCACCTGGGAGACTGGCACTGGACACATTATGAAATATTGCATGGTTAAAACTAAGCTTATACACCAACGTAGACGTGAGGCCTTGTTTCCAGATAGCGTTGCCATCCATCAGAGCAGAACAGGCCTGTTGCCATGGGGTTACTCGTGATGCCACCTTGCCTTTAACTAAGACAGTTTGTCCCGATAAGACAACAGCTCACAACCCAGGGGTCACTACCTCGCCCAGAGGTTGGGAAATGATTGATGGAATATGAAAAGGCGCACGCACGCACGCACGCACGCACGCACGCACGCACGCACGCAGGCACGCACGCACGCAGGCACGCACGCACGCACGCACGCACGCACGCACGCAGGCACACACGCACGCCTTTTTCCACAAAATGTACAAAGAAAAGGGCTTCCCCATATGCTTTCCCACGTTAAATGTGGCAAACCTTTGCTACAAAACTGTGCAACTAGAGTAATATAATGGTGCGTGAGCATAGCACCCGATGTAAGATGCACATTACAGTATATACGTTAAGTATTCTGGCATGCGGACAGTTATATAAACCTTGGTGGTGTCACTGATGATGATGGCACGCTCTGACATCTCCCTGTGATATCACAAGCTCACGGAGGTGCAGTGATGCACCAACTGGAAAGGCAGTGCAGTGGATTCTTTGGCAAACTCTTTGATAAACTCCACATGAGCATAAAAGGGACACAGACAGACAGACAGATGGGTACAATGGGTATGTCTATGGTAAAGAATGTGGTGCACTGCAGTGGAAGACACAAGGGTTTTTTACGTAGTGACTTCCTCATTCTACAGTTAGCACAGTCAATGTTCAATAATTTGGCAGAAGATCCAGGAGGCTGCCAGACTTCTGATCAGCCTTTCGCAAATTTTCAATAGATTTGTTTGACGATGCTATGAAATATGAAAGGAATGAAAATGATGATGAAGAGACGAAGTTCAAGCTGTCGGTTCTGGAGCTCCTCGACAAAAGACCGGATGTTTGAGGTGCCTTACAGTTGCAGTCATGGAGATTCGAGTTGGAGATGAAAGACAGAGTGGCGGTCGAGAAGCAGAAAATCAAACAGGCCATCAGGGACAGGACTATCTATTCACAGAACTTTTTGGAATCCCTCTCAGATGGAAACAGGTCGAAGGCATTTGCTGAAGCCCTTCGGGAGCTAAGGGAGGAAGATGGTGTTGATGTGGGTGGTCAAGGAGTCGATGATTTCCTGAATAGACTGGATTTCGTGAAGCCTCTCCATTTTCCCGATGGAACGATCGATCACGTGAGCCACGTGGGTGCAACGAGTGCGATAATATTAGTTAGGCTTGACGGAAGTGTCCGTAGAATAATGGACAATGTCATGGCAGAAAATTACCGGTACTTTTCCAGTTTTTTTTAACAGAATCTTAACAAAAATCTGTAAAATGAATGTCAAATTGGGGTGAAACCGGATGTTCGAGGTGCCTTACAGTTGCAGTCATGGAGATTCGAGTTAGAGATGAAAGACAGAGTGGCTATTTAAGTTGTCAAGATTGTAAAATTGGGTACAAACTAAGTCGTCAAGCCCAAAATGGCTGTCAGAAATCATGAAGAAGTGCCAAGAAGCCCTTGATGCCAACCGAGAGGTCTGTGGAGCCCAAGTCCAGCAGTCGTGTACGAACACATGCGTGGACTATCACCATGAGATCCCCCCCCTGCTCCAGAGGGCAAACGCACACCAAGGAGATTGAAGAGGAAGAAGGGATTGGAGGAGAAGTATGGTGTGTGTGTGTGTGTGTGTGTGTGTGTGTGTGTGTGTGTGTGTGTGTGTGTGTGTGTGTGTGTGTGTGTGTGTGTGTGTGTGTGTGTGTGTGTGTGTGTGTGTGTGTGTTCCTACATGAGTGTCAGCAGAGGTATAGTTGCATTGTAATCTGCCCCTGATCACTGCTGAAGGGCTAAACCTACTGGGCGGCAGTGGCCCAGGGGTAGAGTGGCCGGTAGAGCCGCTGGTTGGGAACCGTGAGCTTACCAGTTCTATCCCGGGCTCCCCCAGAGGTAGTGTCTAAGTGTCGTTGAGCAAGACGCTGAACCCCTAATTGCTCCCGATGTGCAGGCTGGTTCCTTGCATGGTTTCCTCCGCCATTGGTGTATGAATGGGTGAATGTGTAATTGTGTATGAATAGGAAATGCACCATTTACAATTTTTTTTTATTTGGTGAGAGACAATGAAACATTTGGACTCTGCCCATATAATAAAAGCCACTTTGTCAAGCAGTTGCTGATGCTTATTATAATGATACATTATCCATAAAGAGTGTGAAAAAAATATAGTGTCACTGCTTGTTATGTTGTTGTTGTTATGTGCTTTTATGTTCAGTGCCAATTGCCAATACGTTTATAAAATAAAACGTTTCTCTCCATTACAAAAACAAAAGAAAACAATTATGTTCTGAATGGGCTTGTGAAATAAGAGGTGCTGAACCCATTAAGCTTGTAAACCTTTCATTTTTCAATACAGAATATGTCATGGTGACAGCCAGTCTGGACGGATTCATCTATACGAGCTACAGTCCCATGAGATCCTGCAGAGTTACGGAGGTTACAGTGACATGGTGTCATGCATGGCAATACACAAGAGCACGATCGATCTACACCACTTTGCTACGACGGAAGTGTTCAAACCGTAAGACTCGACCTGAACAAGAACCTCCGCTGCTGAGAGCTGCCAGTGCATCATTTCTGCTTATGAAGTATTTTATTTTATTTTAATTTCCAATTTCCTAATATCTGTCATAGGATTTTCTGGGGCAATAAATGTATCAATTGACAAGGGATTTATAACATGACTTGCCAGTCGCCACCTGCCCCGCTGTTCTCTGGGGATAGATAGGGAACTTACCGGATTTCAGATTCGGACCCTGTCATATAAGTGCCTCCACCGGGTGGCAGCACCACTTTCAGATTCGGGCACCCGCCCGAGTGCCCGAAGTGAAAGGGGGCTCGTACAACTCCGCCCGCTCCCCGCCCACTCCCCGCCCATGAGGCCCGGGTGCCCGGATCTGAAGCCGTATGTTCAGAGTTCCCAAAGTCGAAGGGTCAACTCCGCCCACTTCCCACTCCCCGCCCACAAGGCCCGGGTGCCCGTATCTGAAGCCGTATGTTCAGAGTTCCCAAAGTCGAAGGGTCAACTCCGCCCACTTCCCGCCCACTCCCCGACCGCAAGGCCCGGGTGCCCGGATCTGAAGCTGTATGTTCAAATGAACTGAAACTGAAGCAGTGTGCCCAAAGTTGAAAGAAGGTGGTCAAATGAACTGAAACTGAGGCAGTGTGCATCCGGGCCTTACCGGCTTCAGATTTGGGCAAGAGGAAGTGGGCGGAGTTATATGAGAACCGTTCAACGTTGGGCACTAGGACCATACAGCTTCAGATTCAGGTATCCGGGCCTTGGTTTGGGCACTGGGCGGGGCTTCGGGTGGGGCTTCGGGCACCGGGCGGTGCCCGAAGGGGAAGCGGGGCATGTGACGTGAGTGCCCCTAGCTGTACAGCCGGAGTTCCCTGAAGTTGAAAAGGCCTTCACTGAATCTGAAATGCCTCAAATTTCAGGTTTAGGCTTTCGGCTTCAGATCCAATCACCCGTTAACCGAACCTGAACTAAAACATTTCAATTGCAGAATACCATTCAGATTTGGGCATTCGATGTACCTGGATCTGAAGCAAAAGTGCCCGATACTGAAATTTACCCTGAGGGAGTGGAGTGAAAACTAGAATAAATAAAATAACATTACTGGCTTGCTTACTGCACAAAAGTTAAGAATGGTGAGGAGGATCCAAAAGCTGTATGACACGAAAATGGGGCAAGGGCCAAGAGGTGTATTAACTAACTTAGGCTTCCCATAAAATGGGCTTGGGCCAGGCAATACTCTAAACTTTGGGAAACGGACCAGTGTTGCACTGTACCTTTTCAGCCTACAGTACACCAAGTCTCTTCACCAAAAATAGCAGATCTACAAGCTCACGATGCTCTGCTATATTTGGCGAACTTATGTGTTTAAACGCCAAGTATAACAGATATTCTCTCAAGTTGTCTTTGTGACGTATAGGCTACTTTATCTTAGGCGGAAAGATTTACATTTGACATAAATGTAAGGTGCTGTACAGCAAATGTAATTAAGGGGTGCCAAAAATTATGTCCTGGGTTAAAAAAGAGCTTCACTTTGGGCGGCTGTGGCTCAGGAGGTAGAGCAGGTCGTCCAATGATCCATGGGTCGGCGGTTCGAATCCCGGCTCCTCCTGTCTACATGTCGAAGTGTCCTTGGGCAAGACACTGAACCCCAAATTGCTCCCGATGTGCTGGTTGGTACCTTGCATGGCTTCCGCCGCAATCGGTGTATGAGTGTGTGTGTGTGTGAATGGGTGAATGTAATGAACAATCTATGTAAAGCGCCTTGGATAAAGGCGCTATATAAATGCACCATTTACCATTTACCATTTTAAATACAAACATCGTTCTCTGTGTCTGTTTAAAGTGCTATAAACAAACATTAGAAAGTCCATAGACTTGGCTGCCACGTACATGACATCACATGGGTTGCGTTTTTTTACATCATTAAAAGTCCATAGACTTGGCTGCTCTAGTAATTTCCGAAAGCCAGCGCCCCTCAAAAAGATTGAGAACCAGCTGCTACAAGAAACAACTCAGAAGGGTTTATGAAGACAGGGAAACTAACTAGGAGTCAGGTGAATTAAAAAGACAATCAGCACAGGATAGGCTAACAGGCAAACTGGACACAGGTGACTAGGGTTAAGAATAATGACAGGGTCATGCGACAAGACAGGTGACAGCAACAAGGGCAGGAAGGAAGCACATACTACAACATATGATACACAAGAAACACATCAACAAACTGACAGAAGAAGACCAAAACAGAACATAGGCCTATGAACTACAGAGACTCAGTAAACAATCAAGTATCTGGCTGTGACAGTTCTCTGCCGCTGGTCCTGGTGCATATTGCCTGATTTGCCTCACACAGTAGGCTACTGTGACATGGATTACTCAGCCCCAGGTATTACTCTGTGTCAGAAAAGTAGATTGTTTCTTTAAAAAAATAAACATTTCTCAAAACTCAAATGACCCTGGATAGCCTTACATGGAGAAGGCTGGATCATCACTTAGATCTAGGGGATGATCAGGTGTGATCAATTGGCTAATTTGGGCCCTGTCCAGCGCCCGGGCAGAGGCTTTTGTGCTGTTTCTGGACAACGGTGTATCCTCCCGACTCAAGGCCGGGCACTGGACTCCCTGTGGTGGCGTGGAACGCGTGTGTCAAATTCGGTGTTGCGAACGGTTCTCGAGTTACGTGGATTACAGACATACACACATACAGAAACGTGGTGCATTTATTGATGTAGATACCAAACTCTGTAACGGGCAAACACTCAGCTGGCAGTCTGGCACACATGTGCAGCTCTGCTTTTTTCCCTTTTATTTTGCACTGCAGTAATCTGATCCTAGATCAGCCTTAATGCTTTTCTCTCCTGATCATGGCTGAGCATGCAGGGTCTTCTTAGATCCACTCACATATTACACATAAACAGACCCAGAGGTAATAAAACACGAGTCCGAATCCATAGCGGTCTCTGTATTCTCGGTTATTGTTGTGTATTTTCCGTTCGGGTACAGCTGTGAAGATCTCCAGCATGCATCAATGATGATGCAGACGCGTGCATGCGTAGGTAAATTGCATGCATACAACTAAGATTGATTTCATGAATGCATCGATGGATTCCATACGGCAGAACCTCATTGATGCATGCATTGATCCACACCATACGACGCTGGATGGAGAGAAAGACTTTCATCATCTCAGCTATAATTGACATGCTTGCTTTAACTGTGTCTGCGCGCACAGCCACAGGAATGCTATTTAACATCTGTTGCGTAAACCGTTGGTTTATTGGAGTATAGGCGACTCGTGGCTCCGGCAACAGTGTAAGTCAACTGCATGCGCTCTCCTCTGCCCTGCTATAGCTCCCCATCGCTGTCACTCTCTCTTTCATCCCAGTTCTTTCATCTTTGTTCACTCTGCCTCTGCAAGGCCCTGCATGCCCCTCTCACATTTCTGTCCACTCTCTCCTACATAAATTACTGAAACGAGTGGTTCAGAAAGAAAGAAAGAAAGAAAGAAAGAAAGAAAGAAAGAAAGAAAGAAAGAGAAACAACAAACAAACACATCTAGCCAATAAAGTCCTCCTCACACACACTTCCGTGTTGCCACTGCTGTTGTAGATGCACTGAATGGGAAATTCTTGTCCGAAACCGAATACCAAATAGCTGAATATGATTAATATTATATATATATTTTTTTTTGACCAGTTTTTGTACATTGCTGTCATGGCCGTACCTTTGTTGTAGAACTACATGATAATGGCAAAAGACATGATTACATTTTGATCACGTCATCACAACATAACAGTAGGTTACGAAAGGTTTTACAAGAGCCTGGCACGTACCTCCCCATTGTCCACATATAGAAATAAGCTAAACATACCAACAGAACCACAAGCATCTAAGCGTGCGTACATGCGTTTACATTTCCCTTAAAGGGATAGTTCAGATTTTTTTAACTTAAGTTGTATGAAATACTTGCCATTAATATAGTGGTTGCAACTGTATTAATTGATTGCCCGAGTCCCGTGGTGGGAGTTCTGCTCTGGTTTTGGTCAATATTAAGTAGTTCCGGTCATTTTGTGGGGGGCACTGGGGCCACGCAGTAAAAGTAAATGAATCCACAAAACGAACGTAATTTGTATTGTTGACCTATTTCTGAAATATTAGCGCGACTTTCGTTCAACTTTGACCCCTCTATCACATGGAACTATTTTTTGGGCGTAGTGATATGGACACAAAAAACATAGTTCTGTGTGATAGAGGGGTAAAAAAAGAACGGAAGTTGCACTAATATTTTTGAAATAGGTCAACAATACAAATGACGTTAGTTTTGTGGATTAATTTACTTTTACTGCGTGGCCCCCAGTGCCCCCCACAAAATGACCGGAACTACTTGATATTTCACCAAAACCAGAGCAGAACTCCCACCACGGGACTCGGGCAATCGATTAATACAGTTGCAACCACTATATTAATGGCAAGTATTTCATACAACTTAAGTTCAAAAAATCTGAACTATCCCTTTAAGCATATTTTTTTTCATCTCTTCCTTTCTAAGCTTTAAGTGGCCCAGGATGAGGCCAGAAAACAAACAAATAAAACCAAGTGCAACAGCAGTGTGCTCTGTACTCATCAACACTCGTCTCCCACTTGGGACTGTGCTGGCTTGTTGCCATCATTGTGCGTGCGTGTGTTTGTGCATGCAATGCTTGTGCGTGTGTCTGTCTGTCAGAGCAACAGTTCAAAGTCTCTTTCATTTGTTCGACCTCTACAACCCGACAACCAATGACATGTGTGATGTGGGTCATCTGTGCAGGCGCCCTTAGCGTGACACTGAATTGCAAGACTCTCTCTCTCTCACACGCACGCACGCAAACACACACACATACTTCGGCCTTGCCCCCCAGGATTTTTGTTTGTGTGTGTAAGGGGATGTCAATGTGGTGGCTTATGTGTGTAGTAGGCCTCTGTGTGTGTGTGTGTGTGTGTGTGTGTGTGTGTGTGTGTGTGTGCGTGCGTGCGTGCGTGCGTGCGTGCGTGCGTGCGTGCGTGCGTGTTTATGTTAACAGGTGATGATTGGTTTCATGAGTGCTGGCGATAATTACCACTGGCTTTTCTCTCTATTGAATGCTAATTACAAAAGACAAATATCTCTCTCTCTCTCTCTCTCTCTCTCCCTTGCCAGTCACTGCCTACTTGGTGGTCTGGGGAGGGGGTGTAAACAAACACATGTCTCCACCAATAGTACACATGGAGTCGCTATGCCGTCACTCATTTTCAGGAGGAGAAGGAGAGGGTTCACCAGGAGTGGGGTCTCTCTCTCTCTCTCTCTCTCTCTCTCTCCTAGGCTAGGCTGACAGTGTAACCACAGTGTCAATAAATCCAGTTTTAGTGAAAGATGTTCTCTCAACCAAATTAAATTAAATTGTCAAGTTTCCGAACTGAAGAGTTGTATTAGTTTTAGTCATCATAGGTTAGTTTTTATTTAGGTATCATCTGTGAATAAAGGTAGTCGATAAACATGACGTGCTGGCGGTGCCTTGCATGGTTTCCACTGCCATCGGTGTATGAATGTGTGTGTGAATGGGTGAATGTAATGCGCAATCCATGTGAAGCGCCTTGGATAAAGGCGCTATATAAATGCACCATTTACTTTCTGTCATAGTTTAAGTTGACAAAATCAACACTGGGGTGCATTTAAGGGCAATGCTCGCCAGATTGTTGTTCCGAGAGCCAGAGGGGAAGGTAGCTAGATGGATTGACATGAAGTTGATGTAGATGTTCTTGTAGCAGTGGTTCTCAATGAAGTTGGGCTTTCCAGATGGCCATTTGCACTTTTGCGTGGGATTATATGCATGCACTACATAATTTGTGTTTTATGAATAATATTTACTTATTGTTTTTGCTCAAATATACCCCACCCCCCACCTCCCCTGCTAACATTGCTGGAAGGCATGGAGACGTTAGACCTTAGACCTTAACTCTTTGAGATATTCATGGATTTCTATATAGTTTTTAGACTTCTCTATGGCAGAATGGCGTTTTTGAATGATTTATTGAAAATTCTCTGTTGTGAATGTGTGACAACGAAAGACCTTCAGAGAAAGCTTGACTTGTCTGCTTCCAGGAAAAAAATGAACTGAGTTGATAAAATGTTTAGTTCTTGTGTTGGAAGCCATTTAAAAGAGCCTGCATTTACACTGTTTTCTGTTTCTAGGACAACAAAAAAAGTTATGACCAGTTGAAGTTTTATTTTCTAAAGAACTTTTTTTCTGCTGGGCGTACACACCCATGCCATATCTCATTTTAAAGGGTGAGTTGTCTAGTTCAATTAAAATAAAATAAAAAGTTTCTCACATGTACCACTGTAGATATTTTGCCATCTATAAATAGCATGGTCAGTCATGATCAATCTGACCTATCCAGCTAAAAGTCCCCCTAGCTCTGAAATGGAACATCATATAAACTCAATTCTTTTTTGGGGTAAAATTAGACATTCTAACGCACATTTTGATATATACCATGTTTACATAGTCTTACCAGTACCGTGTCTATTCATGCATGTATCTCAAAAACCTGTTGTGAAAAAACAGTTTGGATAAAAAACACATCCAAGGACATTGTTTTGATATGACTTTGTGCCCATGATATGTATCAAAATATAGACTTGAATGTATACTGTATTATAACAAAAAAATTGGGTTCTTACCATCTACCGTTACAGAGTAAATCACAGTTGAAACTCGCTTAGTCAAACCATAAACCTCAGAATAGTGAACAAAATAGCCATGACAGGTCTAACTCATTGTAAAAGCTTGTCTTTTATTTTTTATGACTACTAACATAATACAATTATAATAAATAATACAGAAAATAAATAGGCCTACATACAAAACAGTTGTCCCCAAACTCCCCAGTGTCCCCAAACCACTGCATTCCAGTTGTTCTTGACGGTGTGTGTGTGTGTGTAGGCTAAATTTAAAAAAAACAACTGAAATGAATGAATGCATCCGGTTCAGTGTCGGAGAACTCCATCGCAGTCTTGACTCTTCGTCTTCATCATCCTCCTCCTCCTCCTCCTCATCTGATGCCAGTTCTAAATATATAAAAATAAACATTTAGCTGTAGTCAGCCCGGCCAATAGCCAGTTGGGGGGGGGGGGGGGACGTAGGCTATCTGACATCATCGTCATCATCATCATCACACGGAGACACACTAAACAATGTACAGTCATGACTGTATACAATATACAATGAATGCAATTATCATGCAAGCTCAGACGTCAATGAAACGTCATACAGATCTTATATAATACGCTACTGTTAGCTTCACTCCCCGTCCCCCCTCCGATCCTTGTAGCAAGGATCGAAGTAGCCCCATATGTGCCCTCTCCCTACGCTCATTCTGTAGCTCCCTACGCTCATTCTGTAGCTCCGAGATGAGCTACAGAATGAGCGTAGGGAGAGGGCACATATGGGGCTAGGATCGAAGCAACCACGCGTTGCTTCAGTAAACGATGCATGTTTGTTCTCCGTCTTTGTAGACAGTAAATAAAAGGAGCGAACATTACTCTAAAGATCAGATCGCCTATAAGGCACGCTACAATAGAAAATACTTGTACTGCCATGCGTGCATGCCTGCTACGATACATTTGTACTGCACCAACCGATCGACACCAACCCCCCCTCCAGCCATTATCCAGCACCAATGCACCGACCAACACCATTAGCCAGCACCTTTGGTGCTGGCTAATGGCTGGGGGCCATCGTGGTGAGTCATTCTGGCGTCATGATCTGACTAGTAGTAGTAATTATCCAAGCATCTATTTGTAGCGATCATCTTATGATTTCTGATCACTATAGAAGGGCATTTTCTACAATAAGATTACCTCAAAACATTCCGGGTTGATCGTCTTCTTCAATGGTTTCCCGGTATAGCTCATCGGACGACGATGGGGAGACAATGAAAAAAGGAGGGAGGGAGCAGCGAGTCTCGCTGTAAGCACTGGACCAGGGCTACTCCGCCTGGAGAAGGCGACTGGGACGCGTATGGATCAATACTACTACCACAAAACTCGCTCAAATAAATAGTACTGCTTTCAACTTTTTCTGCTAGAAAATCGCTCGGGCGAGACGGCAAAACAGGCAAAACAATGAAGACTCCCTCTGCCCCCACTGTTTACAGGGGTTGGGACCAGCTTCCAATGGCAACACGTACACGTGTGTCACGTGACACGGGTTTTCTGGGTAATGTAGTTGGAATATAAGCTCAGGAATTTAAACAGCGCTTCGGAGCATATTAATATGTTTAGATTCATCAAAAACTGTGAAGACGCCAATTGGCGTCATTGATCATTTACGGAATTCTGATGAAGACGCCAATTGGCGTCTTTCATCTTCTAAGGGTTAAGGTCGAAACATGTTGCCAATTGTTAGAATACATTTTGTTTTAACTTTACTGCCTCGATCTTCTCCACATTTTTTTGAGTGCTTGGATTTTCTACATTCCTACTGATCCTATAGAGCGTCACAGTCCCACCCCTTTCATGACGACGCCAGGCCCAGGAAATAATTCCCAATGCATTTTTCCCATAGACATTTCAAAAAGTAATTATTTAAAGACCTTTTAAGCGTCGTACAAAGCCAACTCGAGTTGTGACAAATCATGACAACAAACTATTATTTGTTCGGTTGTTTTTCACAACATGGGTTTATTTTTTAAGAGATCAGCCCTAGATCTTCCCATTATGTTAGTGGCAGCAAGCCAGCAACATCTACGACAGATTTCTTGAACCCTCTTTGATGAAAGTTGTTTTTCATTTCACTCATGTTCGCATACACAAACAAAACTATTTTGTTTAAATCTACAAAACTAGAAGGGAGATTATAAATGGTAAATGGTAAATGGTGCATTTATATAGCGCCTTTATCCAAGGCGCTTTACATAGATTGTGCATTACATTCACCCATTCACACACACATTCATACACCGATGCCGGAGGAAACCATGCAAGGTACCAACCTGCACATCAGGAGCAATTAGGGGTTCAGTGTCTTGCTCAAGGACACTTCGACACTAACTCTGGGGGAGCCCGGGTTCGAACTGGCAACCTTGCGGTTGCCATCCAGCCACTCTACCCCTGAGCCACCGCCGCCCCCGCCCCCTGTCTAACAGGGAATCATAGTCTGTCCATAGTAGAGTGTTTCTAGCATAGATCTGTATTTAAGTAAGATCTGTACATATTCAAGTACATATTCTCCCTATGGTCCAGGATGGATCAGGCAGACTGCAGGGCCCAGCCAACCAGGAAAGGAAGGTTCAGGAATCAGGTTGTACAGTACTGGAAGGTTTACCAGTCAGTCAGTCAGTCAGTCAGTCAGGCAGGCAGGCAGGCAGGCAGGCAGGCAGGCAGGCAGGCAGGCAGGCAGGCAGGCAGACAGACAGACAGACAGACAGACAGACAGACAGACAGACAGACAGACAGACAGACAGACTAATTTGTCTCAGATGACGATGTAGTCGATCCACTGTGGATCATCTATGTGGTCAGGTGTTACCAACAAATTGCTCACCACACCTGAATGTTTAGAGATTTGAATAGTTGTGTGTTGTAGGTTGATGCTTTGAGATTTTATCACAAGGTGATGTGTAATTGACATCAGAGTGTAAATAAGGGAAATCAGTATATTGCAGATAAGGGAGTAGTACAAATTGTGTCGAGTGATTAGGTACATGAGGTACATGTGCCAAATTTTCGATTTGTGTGTGTGAAAAACTGTAAATAGTAGGAATTCAGGGAGATTCAGGCTTCTTGCGTCTATACAAAGTTATGTGAACTTAAGCCCCCGAAAATCTAAATTCTTAATGCACTGGCAAGGAATAGCAATGCATGTAGCTGAAATATGTGCTAACATTTGAGTTTCATTTACACTATTTTGCATTCATAGGCACGTATATATATTTCCATAATCTAATAGTGGAATAAGGCTATACCGTACTATGACCACCACAACTTATCATTAAATGTGTAGCCTCATGATTATGTGAAAATATATATTTTTTTTAACGAGCGGGGATGTTCAAAATTCTCGCTTGATGAATAAAACATCTGGACAGAAAATTAAATTGTCCATAACACATCTGCACAAGGGATGGGGGGAGAGAGAGAGAGAGAGAGAGAGAGAGAGAGAGAGAGAGAGAGAGAGAGAGAGAGACAGAGAGAGAGAGAGAGAGAGAGAGAGAGAGAGAGAGAGAGGGGTCCTTTCCTCCCCACCATTACCATGGAGCTTCTCGCATGGTTCAGCAACAGGGAATGCTGATAATTGGTTGCGCTACTGCATAGTCAGAGCAAAGTTGTCTTTTTCTTAATTGCTCTTTTTTTGTCTCATTAGAGACATTTCTACAAGCTTTTCGATTCAAGCAAGCTTGACATTTGCAGAAAATCTATTGACTGCGTGCGTCCTATTTTATACCCTGGACCGTCATATATTCCCTTATGCTCACATGGCAATGCGCCAAGCTCTTTGTCTGAAAGGTAAAGCATCTGCCTTGTATAGAGCACAGATGGTATGGCCTCCTCTGTACTGTACAAGCCTTTATGAAATTTGCTACAGCATGCTGTGTTTGATCCCTTATGTCAAACCTTTTCATGTCAAGGACCCCCAAATGTACACTTATTTATTAGCCCACGGACCCCCATTAGAAAATATATGCCAGGGACCTCCATAAGAGAAGATTTCTACGGCTCTAGCAGTAATTCTCAACCAGTTTAATTTCAAGGACCCCCAGTTTGACATGCATTAGTCTACGGACTAATAATGACATTTATATCTCTGGGACCCCCAATTTATATAATAAAATCAATGTTAATTTAACTCTGTGTACAAACGGACCCGTTATGGTCCGTTTGGTTCCATTTGTACACTCTCAGTTACAGACCCATAAGGGTCCATTTGGTTCCAAACTATCATTTACCTGGGGACCCCCTGGAACTACCTCAAGGACCCCAGGCGGTCCCCGGACCTCACTTTGGGACCACTGCCTTGTCATGTATGGTGCAGACATACTGTACAACAGCATGTCTTTCTAAGTCGATACTTTGAATAACTTAACTGGACTTCGCTTTCACCAACCCACTTTGGTTTGTGCTGCTCGCTGGGATCACAATCAACTGGCATACATAGAATAAGGGTCATGAAAAACATAACCCTTATTCCTTTGTTTTAGCCTCAGCATATTAGAGCAGGGTGTACAAATATGAATATGGGATGCCCCGATCATTAACCTCAACATGAATATGAAAATACATGGACTAATTGAGAGCATGGAACACACACGCACACGCACATGCACACACAAAAATAAATCCAGAAATGGATTTTGTTATCACAAAAAATGAGTTTCTCCACTGCGCTCTACTGATATTGCCAAAAGAAAACCGTCATAGAAAAGATTTTTCCTTCTGGTGAAAAAAAAATCCCTTTCTGGGCTTCCACTAAGGAAAGTAAGCTTTCTAATTACGCAACCTGTCTTTGTATTGGTGAGTAGGTAAAACATTATTTTTTATTTTTGCTACAGAGAGGCTGGTCTGCATTTATGCGAGCCCCGGAAGTCCACAGTAACATAGCTCTAAATGTGACGGCATTAGAGCTATGGATCAGAGCTATATATCTGGTGCAACGCACAGGTCCTGGACCTGCATGGTGAGAGCAGGAATTGGACCTGGTGAGACGTAGGAGGGGCCCGGACAGGAGCAAAACCACAGAGCCTAGTCCTTCCACGCGCCAGAAACGTACCTCCCAGTCACGGCAGAGTTGTTCCGGAGTAGTTCCAACGGATTGTGTGGCCCTGTTCTTGCCCTAATGGGACTGATCGAGGGTAGCTACTGGGACGTAAGTCGGGACTTGATCAACCCCGGCTGGGTCGCCTGAGTGATGGGTATGATGTTCGACAGACCCGAAACCCTGATGACCTTGGGATACATCACTGAGGATACGTCCCAAGTGCATCCATGCAATGTTTTTTTGTTCTAACGCCTCTATCTCTGCCTCTCTCTCTATTTCTCTCTCTGCCTGTGACTTGTGTGCAATACATGTGAGGAAAGATCATTGGATAAACGCCAGCCTCTACAAACTGTGAGCGTATACCGTATAGGAATGGGCTTCCGGCAATACAGAAATACATTGCTGCGAGTCACAGCATTTTTTCTACGGGATTCCCGGGCTTCTCTGCATTAGATCATACAGTATGTGGACTGGATGGAACCCATAGGATTATTCTGTTCCCCCCCTGCCATTTACAAGGTCTTGACATGACTAATGGAGTGTTGTGCTTAAAGGATTGTGGTGTCTGGTATGGAACGTTCTCTGGGTCACGGTGAAGTTAATTACCTGAGATTGAGCAGTTACTTTGTCGCTCCCCAGGGAGGTGCTCAGTAGACAGCAAGAGGAGGCAATGTGTCTTGAACCGGCTGCATATCCAGGTCACTGTTGATAAAAAAACGCACACAAGCTCACACATTTTCGTTTTCACTTTGACCTTCCGAAAGTATGCAATCTCTTATTTAGCATAATTTCACCATAGCCACAGGGCATTAGCTCGTTGTTGCGACTGCAGGTCGAATTTACTATGAAAACCTGCATCTCCGTCCGTTAGTTAGTCACCCATGCCTCCCTATTTATGGTCACGCCTCATGACATCACGTCTCCACATAAGGTCACTCCTTCATTATATGGTCATACATCACATGACATCATGGAGACCCTTAGATCTCCATATCTGCGTATATGGAGCCGGCCAGCAACTCTACATCTGACCTCAAACTCTTAGATCTCCATATATGGAGCTGACCTCTAACATTCCATATGTTGATCCCTCCCCACCCGTCCTTCCTGTTCTGACATTCCATATTCTGATCTGACCTCCTCAAACCCAGTACACTCAAGACACGCTCCATATATGGCCAGTACAGAATTCATTCCATATGTTGATCTGACCCCCCCATGCTAAAGCACCAGCGCTCGTCCAGCAGTCTGCCGTCACCCACGTGGCAGACTGTAACATAGCCGTCACCCACACATGCACGTTCCTGAGGATGTCTTACTGGTTTAATTGGTTATATCCCACAACAGTTGGCAAGTGTGCTGCGTGCAAGAAAGCCTGCCAGTGTCAGGATGCGCTGTGGCTTTTACTTTATTATTTTTTAGCCCCTTTTCTTCCCAATGTAGTGTTTATTTGTTTATTTGATTCCTCCCCACACATCTATTTGTTGTCACTGCTGTCGAATAACAGTCAGAACCATACACTTGTAAGTCTGAGTTATATTAAAGAACTAAAAGAAATAGAGGTAACTGCATCAATAATTATTTTTACTATAACCAAACTGTATTGCAGACCAAAAGGAAAACACAAAACTGTTGCTTTTGAAGTTAAATTGCAATATTTTTGAGGGGCGCTATCCAGCTTTTGGTGTGTGTGCACAAACATACTATACATAAACATTAAATTCCCATTGACAATGAATGGAGAATTTTACATCATAGTTTCTGAGCAAATAGACAATTTTATGTCATGATGATGTACGATGATAAGAGCGCCCCTCACTTCACACAGGTGTGATCTTTTTAAAAGAAAATCTCAGTTAAACTTGATCAATCAAAAATAATGATTCAATTGAACTTTAAGTCACACAACCTAAAGTTCCTTTATATGTCTTTATACAGTATGTCTCTGAGTGCAAGTATCAAACAAGTAAAATAAAGCATAATAAAATGTGCCAATACACATGGCTGAAACAAGTACCATGCAATAAATCATCATGAGATGAAAAATATGTTCAGAACATCCATTAATACAACATAGGGTTTTAAAACCACAGGTCAGAGCAAGGTGAATATAGTGGTATAGGTAGAATTCGAACCCACTGGGGGGCAGGCACTTTACAACTGTACCACCTGAGCGCCGCTCTATGTGGCATTTAAAACACTGCTTACCTTTCATCTTTCATTTCATTTGAAGTTGTCATTCACTAATCCCCCCACGGAGATGTAATGCAGCTGGGTCAAACAGCCACAAACCCAGGTGTATTAATTATTATCTGGGGAAAAACTAAAACTTGACTGTTGTTCCTAACCACATTTTGCAGTGTGAAAGGTAGCCATTTTTCTTATCCTCTCTCTCTCTCTCTCTCTCCCCCCTTTGAATTCATAAGTCCCCTTTCTTCCTCTGTCCCTCGTTCTGTCTCTCTGTGACTTTTTTTAATTGCCAGATTAGTGCACCACCACATTCACGTCCAATAGTAGCTGCCTGCTAGCTACCATTGGCAAGTGAAATGAGAGAGAGAGAGAGAGAGAGAGAGAGAGAGAGAGAGATTTCCAGCTGAATGCAACATCATAGGCAGGATTTTGGTAATAGGGGGCAGTCTCAGTCCATCTGCAGTGGTGCACTGCCTTAATCCTTTCCTTTCTGCACTGAATGACTCCCTCCCAGTGACACACTATAGAAATTTGACAGCTGCCTCAGAGCTCCAAGGAATGGGGGGCATTCAAGATGTGTGCTCTCAGAAGGCAAGCAGAGCACACACACACATCCAGACTGAGTGTTTTGGGAAGTGATGATGTTTCAGATCTCTTCTCTTAAAGATTAAAGATGCTCTGTCCTTCCATGTGTCCTTCCCATGAACAAACACACACTCATGCACACAGACAGACAGACAGACAGACACACACACACGCGCGCGCACACGCACGTGTCGCGCACGGACAGACGGACCCACGCACGCATGCAGATTACACTAATCTATTAAATATAAGATATAAAAGGACATAGATAGTGCAGTCAGATAAATGCCACAGTCAGTTAGGCTACAGTCCATATGTCTGAATATCAACCACACCCTCTGAATGGATAGCACCATTGTAAGACATGCAATGATGATGCAAGACATGGATTCAACGACCTGATTAGAACAATGTTTTTTTTTCCCAATGATGAGCATGACTGTCAGGAAGCCAGATGGAAAGATTAAGCTTAAGTTGGTAGAACTGAAGAATCTGTTCTACAAAGGAGAGAGTGCTTTTACTCTCCCCATAGAGCATAAACAGACGTTAAATACTTAGACTAGAAAATACTCAGGCAAAAATACGGAGAAGTTCTGCACAGATAGATGGATGAAGAAGCAGGCAAGCAGATGAAGGTTCCGGAGTTCCATTTTATTTCATAGAGTACAAGACATCATTCACAGCCATGGGCCCGGCCCACCCGCCTCACGGCGTGTGAGCCACTGAACTAACAGTTACAAACATTTGCAGTAGACTTTATAAAACTGAAAGACAGACAACAAAGGGGAATGCAAAGGTGGTCTCAGGTTACCCTACCCCCTTCGTCCCAAATTGTCCCCATATATGGTCACCAGGAAGCCCAGTGCTAGGAGGCACAGTAGGTGTCCTAACATGCAAGCCTACCAAGCGACACCCAACCATTTGTTAGTGGTCATCAAGCCACTGGCTATTCTGAGATTCCTAGCCACTGTGTCCTGACTTGTTTGCCCTGCTGGAAGACAATGTAATGTCACACTACACTAAACAGTTGTTTAAGCTATCTTAGTGTTAATTGTGATTTCCAGATACATCAGACCTCCCTTTGAGGCAACCATGCCTCATAAAAACGAATATGGAAACACAATTGACCCTCGTCCTCCCTTTGGCACTGACTGGAACATTAAAAATATGACACAAAGAGATCAACAATTACAGTAGAATTCAAAAATGGTTTGCAGACTTCTAGGCATTCAAATCACATAACTCATTACCAGTGTTCTCATTCCATTACAGTATTATCATCGGTGTGCTTATAGAACTCCCTTCTGTGTTCAATTTAATTTCAGGCTAAAACATTACATAGGAAATACAATGAATAAAAATAAGTAAGTAAGTAAATAGTAAAAAATACATTCCAGCCCGAAAACCACAGTAAGAATCTCTCTTACACACTAACAACTTCTCTGTACTGTAATCAACACTTTTAACCTGTACATAACTCAAAACATGATCATTGGCATAAATGATAACCCGTAAACATATATCTGACATTTAAACACACACCGTCGCTGAATCCAACCCCTTTTGCTTCACTCAAAAGCACCCAATTATTGAATACAAAGTGTGTTACAGTTCTTCAAACTTTACATCTGATGCTCTTAGCATCAGTTAATGTTAAGGATAAATTTTACCATAGTCATTCATAAAATGATTCATTTTTGTTTAGTTAACTCATCTTTTTAGGACATGCAGAAATCATCTATAATTATTTCAACACTCTAGATTCCCCAAGGCTCGTACAAATAACAGCACTGTTACCACCGACGACCATAAACCCTAACTAAGTTTTTCCAGATCCCGTGCATGCTACTATTATTCACTTACGTTAAAATCCTAGAGTAATTTATATAACTTTAGAGTTTTCCCCACATGTCATAGCAGAAATACCTTCGTTGACTTTTCCCATTCACAAATTTATTCGAACAAAAATAAGAACGTTATGCACAATTAGGATGATTAATACTTATGCGTACGACAGGAGCGCTGTCTTTCGCCTGACAAAGAGACATCTAACTAATTTTACTCCGGTAAATATTTCTATTCAGCTCCAAATCTCCCTTAGGCATCCCCATTAAGCCAACTTCTCTAATTAAATACCTGACACATAAAATCAACATATATGCCCATTATATGTTGAACTAGACAAACGTAGACATACATTTGGAATCAAATGGAACGATATCCATCTGATATAATAGAATCTTCTGTAACGTTTCTTCTCCTTTTGTCTCACCTTCGTCAGTGTCCATCAGTCAGCGCACACGGGCCAAACGAGGTTTGTGATGCAGTACACTTATGCACCGCATGGCGTAGGCCGCTCTGTTGTAGAGTTGCCCTTTGTCCGAAAACTTTCATTCTGATCCGAATTCACTTTCATCACCTCCTCCCTTTCAGTCATGATAATACAACATGACTAAAAAACGAGAAAGTGAATCAGTGTCATCACAGGAGCCGTAGGCCTCTGCGAGGCAGAAACCTGCGATTCGCCGCGTTGCGAGCTTGTAGATCAGCTCTGTCGAGCCGCCGAATGGAACGAAGCCACGACGCCTCGCCGCCGGCGCCTGTCGAGTCGAGACGCGCCGTGAAGAGTCAATGAAGTGGCCACCGCGGCGATCGCCTCCCTTGGACCGCTGACCGCCGACGAACGCCCTCGGGCCGGGGCACGCTGTGCTCCGTAGCACCCCTCTCCCCGCCGTCCAGCCGCTGTCCATCGCCTCTGGTCACGATCGCCGAGAGCATCACGCCGTTGCCCATCGCCGCTCCTCGGTGCAGGCCGCCTCCGTCGTGGTGGTGATGAATGAAATCCCCCCCACCGCGCCGGGCAGGCCGTCGCCATCGTCTCGCTGGTTCGACTGCAGTGCGCATAGCGCCGTCGTCGTCGCCGTTCCCCTCCGTTCAAAAAATTGCCGACCGAAATATCTATTAGACTGAATTGTCAATTGTCCACTGGTTCTCTCGCCTGACGCAAAAAATGCATCATCGCGACCGGGTAATCGCACCACTTTGAAGAATCTGTTCTACAAAGGAGAGAGTGCTTTTACTCTCCCCATAGAGCATAAACAGACGTTAAATACTTAGACTAGAAAATACTCAGGCAAAAATACGGAGAAGTTCTGCACAGATAGATGGATGAAGAAGCAGGCAAGCAGATGAAGGTTCCGGAGTTCCATTTTATTTCATAGAGTACAAGACATCATTCACAGCCATGGGCCCGGCCCACCCGCCTCACGGCGTGTGAGCCACTGAACTAACAGTTACAAACATTTGCAGTAGACTTTATAAAACTGAAAGACAGACAACAAAGGGGAATGCAAAGGTGGTCTCAGGTTACCCTACCCCCTTCGTCCCAAATTGTCCCCATATATGGTCACCAGGAAGCCCAGTGCTAGGAGGCACAGTAGGTGTCCTAACATGCAAGCCTACCAAGCGACACCCAACCATTTGTTAGTGGTCATCAAGCCACTGGCTATTCTGAGATTCCTAGCCACTGTGTCCTGACTTGTTTGCCCTGCTGGAAGACAATGTAATGTCACACTACACTAAACAGTTGTTTAAGCTATCTTAGTGTTAATTGTGATTTCCAGATACATCAAACTCACTGTCAATATTGCATTCATGGTGAAGATGGCAATGCTCTCATCTCTTACTGCAAGGGAGACAGAGTGATCTGCTGCAGAAAACATCCGCTGATCTGCTGTGCCTATCTGCAAGGTCACCTCAAGAGGTGACCGTGGGCATTTGTTTAGTGGAAGTTAGTGTTCTGTTCCTCCAACAGTTTCAAAGGCTGAATTCCAATAACCCAAATCTCGGCCACTCGCTCACTCACTCTCCAGCATGGCAGTGTTACGGTGACCTGCTGAGATATGTGACAATCGTGTATACATCACATAACATCAGTGTTCAAAAGTAAATCATTGTGGTTTCATAGCAGAGTTCAACCTAGCAGTATGGTCACATATTTCGTCAGGTCACCAATTTCACCGTAACAACACCATGCTTGCTCGAGTGAGCCCGTGTGAGTGAGCGAGTGGCTGAGATTTGGGGTATTGGAATTTGGCTCAAGTTTCTCTCACAGAGATACTTGGGTCAGCTATAACATCCACTGCCTCAGAAACAGTCCCTATACCCACTCAAGGCTAACACACACATACACACGCACGCACACACACACTGCTACATAATACAAATGGGCTGCCTGTCACAAGGCCCCTGTGATTTAGGATACCGTCAAAACAGTTTCCTTGTTGTTGCTTCTATGCCTTTATCTTCCAGCAGTGTCTGACTGTACTTTGGGATCTTAAAAAATATATAGTTTTTAGTCAGTCAATCTCCAATTGGCATGCGGTTCAAGTACGATGTTAAATTGTTAATGCTGCATTTTCTTATATATATTTGTTCCCCGCTAGGCCCCAGCAGCTCTTCAGATGTTTCATTACCAAAGACACCTGCCGAGCAGTGTGTATCTCCATCTGTAGAGGGGGAACTTTGAACATCCTTTGGCGTTTCTTGGTCCGTCGATCACCTCTGTCCTCCTCAAGCTTGAGCACTCCTTGTTGGAGGAGCTGCCGCCAGGTGGTGCGTTGAGCTGCAGTGACCTCCAGCTGAGTCGGGTTCAGGCCGTATTTCTTCATGGAAGCCTTTAGGTGGTCTTTGTAGCGCTTTTTCGGGCCTCCTGCCAAGTGACGACCAAGATGGAGCTGGCCATAGAGCACCTTACGCGGTAGGCGTTCTTCTGGCATTCTTATGACGTGGCCTAGCCAGCGAAGTTGGTGCTGGGTGACTGTAGCCTCCACACTGCTGCAGTTGGTATTTCAGTGTGGGGGACTCGGTCCTTTCAGGATATACCCAGGATGCATTGTAGGCACCTGATGTGGAAGGCCTCCAGCTTCCTGAGGTGACGGCTGTACAGGGTCCACGCTTCACAGGTGTAGAGCAGGGTTGTCATAACAACAGCTAGGTAAACTGCTACCTTAGTATGGAGCTTAAGGTCCTTGTTCTGGAACACCCTTCTCCTGAGTCTGCCAAAGGAGGATGATGCCTGTTTGATCCGGTTTTGAATCTCTCTGTCGATGCTGCAGTCGTCAGAGAGAAAGCTAACACACACACACACACACACACACACACACACACACACACACACACACACACACACACACACACACACACACACACACACACACACACACACACACACACACACACACACACACACACACACACACACACACACACACACACACACACCACCTTAAACTGGAGCATTGCAGAATTTGCATATATCTATTCTACATGATATGCATGAATCTATACGGCTCTTTGCTATATACACTTCTTCAGAGATCACTTTCCTAAGCCAGTCATTTGATGACCGGTGGCACTGCGCAAAAAGCATGGAATACGGATGTGTATATTACAGGAAACTCCCGTTAAACTTTCCAACAAACTCCGGTAAACTCCCGAATTGTACCATCACACCTGTATATTACTGTATATTACTGTATATGCCTGCTAAACTTGAGGTTTACGGGCAAATCTAGTGCCCATAATTGCCCGTTAACTCCTCTTTTCACGCAGTGTGGAGTCTCCGGTATTGATGATATGCCAGCAAGGTGCTACCTAGCCCCTCTCGGGACCCTCCGTAAAGCTTTTCTGAAATTTGGATGTCACTTTACGTAGGGTCCCTGTGCATTTCTTCCACGCGCTATGGTAGGCAGATGTAAATACCCTCCGTTCAGGCCGTGCTGGGGCCTGGTGGTGGTGGTGAGAGGTTTCAAAAGATGCATAAAACTGCTATAGGAGACAACGGCTCCTAACGACAACGTTTTGGCTGCTCTGAAATTCTCTCTGCCTTCCTTCCTGACTTCCTTATTGTCTTCCCATTGTACCGCCTCCCGCACCGAGAGTGGCTAGCTGCGCGTCCCTACGTTCCTGCCTCTGATCTGCTCTGTCTCAGCTAGCCACTCTCGGTGCGGGAGGCGGTACAATGGGAAGTCAATAAGGAAGTCAAGGAAGTGAGGAAGAGAGAAGCCAAAACGGTCAAACAATGACCGTAAAAATACTTAACGGCATCTGCGCCAAATTAAATTTCTCTCACGTTTCCGTTGTCTCCTATAGCATGCAGTTTTATGCATCTTTTGAAACATCTCACCACCACCACCAGGCCGCAGCACGGCCTGAACGGAGGGTATGTACATCTGTCTACCATAGCGCGTGGAAGAAATGCACGGGGACCCTACGTAAAATTTCAGAAAAGCTTCACGGAGGGTCCCGAGAGGGGCTAGGTGCTACCTATAGGTGCAACTTCCCATAGACAGCCCATTCATCCAAACAGAAAAGTCCTATATGTAATAGTATTAAATAACGTCAAACTCACCAACATTGATTGCAGCTGTACGAAAACCTTGAATTATCTTCTTACTATCTGCAAAGTGTTTGTTTCATACAAATCCACCGTAGACATGTTATGAGCTACTTCCTGTCAAGGAATTCCTTGCAGATGATTCTTTTTCTAAGTGTCAGAGTTTGGAAGCAACCTCCTGCTGTCTCCTGCATTATGTGCAAATTCTAAACAGGTGGTACACATGGGCTGTTGAGTGATAGTCAACGAGCACATGATCCAAACTCCAGCACTTAGAAAAAGAAATCATCTGCAAGGAATTTCTTGACAAGTATTTTACAATTGGCGCAGGAATGCAACAAAAACAAAAAAAACTCCTTGAATTCAAGGCTTCATGGGGTGTGTAATTGATAGAAAATAAGATTTTTTTGAGTGAACTATACTCCCTTAAAGGGGCATTCCACTCATTTTCAACATTTTACTATGTCATTAATATACCTTAGAGCTGTTGTGTGGACAACTGGACATAATAAAAAAGTCCCCCCATTCTGTGTTTCCTAGAACTGTAAGTATGAAAAAAATCATTAACATGGTGAAACACATCTTGATGACATCATCAAGATGTGTTTCACCATGTTAATGATTTTTTTCATATCTCCAGTTCTAGGAAACACAGAAAAGGGACTTTTTTATTATGTCCACACAACAGCTCTAAGGTATATTAATGACATAGTAAAATGTTGAAAATGAGTGGAATGCCCCTTTAAGCAAAACTCAACTTCACCTTCAACAGAAAAGTCCTATATGTAATAGTATTAAATAACGTCAAACTCACCAACATTGATTGCAGCTGTACGAAAACCTTGAATTATCTTCTTACTATCTGCAAAGTGTTTGTTTCATACAAATCCACCGTAGACATGTTATGAGCTACTTCCTGTCAAGGAATTCCTTGCAGATGATTCTTTTTCTAAGTGTCAGAGTTTGGAAGCAACCTCCTGCTGTCTCCTGCATTATGTGCAAATTCTAAACAGGTGGTACACATGGGCTGTTGAGTGATAGTCAACGAGCACATGATCCAAACTCCAGCACTTAGAAAAAGAAATCATCTGCAAGGAATTTCTTGACAAGTATTTTACAATTGGCGCAGGAATGCAACAAAAACAAAAAAAACTCCTTGAATTCAAGGCTTCATGGGGTGTGTAATTGATAGAAAATAAGAATTTTTTGAGTGAACTATACTCCCTTAAAGGGGCATTCCACTCATTTTCAACATTTTACTATGTCATTAATATACCTTAGAGCTGTTGTGTGGACATAATAAAAAAGTCCCCCCATTCTGTGTTTCCTAGAACTGTAAGTATGAAAAAAATCATTAACATGGTGAAACACTAGCCTGATTATCAGACTGTAGCTTTCTTGAAGCTTCAGTCTGACATTGTCTCCTGTCTGAGCGATTTCAAGGGGGAGGGGATTAGAATTTCCCTCAACCCTCTGTGTGTTGCGCTGCGTGATGACGCTGAAAACGGGACTCGGCGCTGATTGGTTGTTCGTTAGACCCACCCCCCCACCACCGATTCTCATTGGATAATACATTTTTGTACCGAAGAAATTATAGGTTCACAGCGCAACACCAGACCAAGAGATGCAGTCCACTCAGAGAGTGGGCGGGGTCTTTGGGCTGGATCCAGGCTAGTGAAACACATCTTGATGACATCATCAAGATGTGTTTCACCATGTTAATGATTTTTTTCATATCTCCAGTTCTAGGAAACACAGAAAAGGGACTTTTTTATTATGTCCACACAACAGCTCTAAGGTATATTAATGACATAGTAAAATGTTGAAAATGAGTGGAATGCCCCTTTAAGCAAAACTCAACTTCACCTTCAAGTCTAACGTCACATCATAAGTTTGCAAGTAGAGAGACATTTGCAGCTGATATAAATAGCAGCGAATATCAGTGAGTGAACATAAAACATAAAACTCAGTGAGTGAACATAAAACATCATCATCATCATTTTTCGACCGCGGTCGAGATCGTGTATTTCACAATATCATGCCAGACTTCCCGGTCCTTCATTGCCATCCCCAGTTCCTGCTTACTGATGCCTGTGTCCCTAGCGATTACATCAGGGAACGACAGTTTTCTACCTCTGGCCTGCTTTGAGGCAGGACTCCAGAGAAGAAGGGAAGATATAACCTCATTGTCAGCTCTGTAGCAGTGGCCGGCAAACTGTGTTCTTCTGGATCGGACTAGTGAAGAAACACAGGGAAGGTTGCCGTATATTAGATTAGTCGATGGGTGGCTCTTCCAAGACAGATTTTGCGCTCTCATTAGAAGGCGGGTGTAAGTGCCATCCATCCGTTTCTCTAGTTTCTTTGAAAGTATCCATGTCTCGGAGCCATAGAGTAGAATCGGCTCAACGGTCGTTCTAAATATTTTTTACTTTTAACATACTTACTAAGCTGGGATGACCAGATCTTATGCATGTCATTGCAGGCTGACCAGGCCATACCCTTCCTAGTTTGAAAATCCTTTTGGGAAGAAGATATATATGAACTTACATAAAGTTCATAAGTTAAGTTCATACTTAAGTTTTACATAAAACTTAAGAGGGGTGTCAAATCAATGTAACCCACCCCGCACCGTCACATATACAACCTCATGCTGGTGGGGTCACAGGCCACTGCCAGTCATCCTCTGCAGTGACTCTCTTTCTCGAGAGGAGGCGGAGGGCTTCTGTCCATCAATAGAAGATGGCATGGATTCACTGATTAGTTATGCTCACTGAACAAATGCCTGGGGCTCCTGGCCCCGCAAGTTAAAAAGCTGGAATGCATTCTACCCTGCGAGGGAGGGAGAGAGAGAGAGAGAGAGAGAGAGAGAGAGAGAGAGAGAGAGAGAGAGAGAGAGAGAGAGAGAGAGAGAGAGAGGTGTGGAATGGAATGGAATGGAATGGAAACTACTATATATGAGCGGTGCTGAGGTGGTGCTAGTGATGGAGAATGAGGAGACAGGCAAGAGTTTTTAAAGTGTGAGCACCAGCAACTTTACCTTGAAAAAGTGATGACACATACTGTAGTATCGCCAAAATCAAATGCACACTAAAATCTTTTGATCATAAATATTTGAAAAGATGTAGGCAAATTTGAAGTTTAACAGCCAGACTTTTAACAGCCATCTTCAGAAATGAAAATATGTATGAAAATCTGAAGTGCTGGCTGCTGCTGGCTAGCACTGCTACCAGGGCTCTGCTGATAGTTAGCATAGCCAGACAGAAACAGTTGGGTCCAATAGAGCAGATTGTCAAACTGACATTATGGTGGTGGTGGTGTTATAATAAAAATAGTATCAACTATCAGCACATACTTTTCTCTGAATCTCTGGACTCTGGACCTTTCACCAAACAAATTCCTCAGTAAAGTGTTTCATTTCAAAGTTTCAAACAAGGTAACATTCCACATAGTGAAACACTTCATTCATAAATTATCAGAGAACTGAGGTTACACAAGTTGAAAAGTGCTGCATTGTGTGTGTCCACGTTAGAAACATTTGCCCCACTTTGCCGATACATAACCCATGATCTGGGAAACATTAGCCTTTTGAGAATATTAAATAGGCCTACTGTTAATCTGCTGATCAGCATGGTGTGTGGCTGATATTTTGCCAGCAGAGAGGTATGTTGAATCATCCCTTACTACTTATTGTGGTGCTTCTGTCTTCTCTCACTAAGACCAGTAGGCTATAGTATTTAGTGCACTGTTATGGCATGTGATAAATGATCATGAGTTATACATTATAATCCATCCTGTATGTTTCCTTACAGTAGGCCCAATGTATGAGAGTACCAATAGTACCATTACCTAACAATAAGCCTATCTCACAGAATTTCCCCGCCCCCCTAAATACGCCCCCTTTCGGGGTTAGTGGTGATAGCGTGACGTCACTCCATAGACGCTACATGTTAACAGAGGTTATTTAAGAAGTCTACAACTTTTGTTTTCTCAAGGTAAGGTTTGTTCTATCTGCTCGACCTGATTTACCATCTTGTTTGCTTCATAATAATATTGGTCTGTCATATTTTTACATTAGAAAATGTACTTAGATTCTCCAGAGAAAAAAACGTGTAAATGCCCATGTTAAAGTCACCACTATTTACCGGAAGTGGGCGTGAAAAACGGGCTGTGAGATAGGCCTATTCCTAGAAAAAGACCACAAGGGTGTTCTCGAAAATGGCGGGGAAAGGCCATATTAATGAAGGCAAATTACCACTATAGTCATATCCCCATGTTCGCTGTGTACAGAGGAATACTACACGAGTGCAAAGACCTTATCAGTTTGTCAAATTAGCCGCCCACAGTCTGCAAAGAAGGAACGGCATTGAAATTGTCTCATTGCTAGCATGCAGATCCACAGCCTAATTGACCCATGCAGAAAGCTGAGGCACCTTTGGCATAAACACACCCTATTAAAACCTACTCAGCAATTTAAATGTGTGCAGCGTATTGTAGCATTGCTAGATAAAGACACACTAAACTCTTCCTTTGACACCATAAGGACCTTTGGAAGATTCTGAATAGAGCATCGTAAATTAAAACCTGTCCATGAGGAGCTGTTAGAATAATTCAGAATTAATTATGAGTCCCATTATTCTGTATATTTTAATGAAATATAAAAAAAAATATTCTTAACCCATTAAAACTGGGAAAGCATCTGTGCCATTTTTTACACTTTTACACAATAGCAGATATACAAGCTCACAGTGCATCACTTCGTGCCACACTGCAAGCTCGTAGATTTGCTATTTTTGAAAAATCGTGAAATATTGTGCAAATGTTTGAATGAAGATGAGGGTCTGTGGCCAAATACATATAATTTGGGGGTCCTTGACAAAAAAGAGTTTGAGAACCATGCCGATACTGTATACCTGTAGCAACATACATTTTTCAGGTAACTTTTAGGATTTAGAATTTTGTAGAATCGGCGTCAGGTCTAAATGCGTTAAGCATTTCAAGAACTAATGTAAAAAACACACACACACACACACACACACACACACACACACACACACACACACACACACACACACACACACACACACACACACACACACACACACACACACACACACACACACACACACACACACACACACACACACACACACAATTACACATTAACATAGACAGTGGCAGAGGACAAAGGCTCTGGAGGGACTTGAACTCAGGCCAGCAGGCACTGGAGACAATCTCTGGAGACTGTTGACTCATAACCACCTCACCTTCCCTGAGAACATTTTGCTACAACAACAGCGGCTCCCATTACCCTTTATAACAGTATTTAATCGTAAAGACCTGAATATAATCTGTAAATAAGCCACTGTAACTGGGATATGAGTTGGAATTACAATTATGTGGCTACCTAAACTGATTTGAAAAGTGCTGTGCATGAAAATTAACATATGTAGAATTTGAGGTGTACAGTGTATGGTGCTGGATATTTCACAGCAAAGCTTGTTACTGTATATGCTATCAAAAAGTATGCCCATCACCAACTCATCAAAAGTTACTGCAACTGTCTCTTCAATGCTAGGAAACAACTTTGAACAGCAAAAGCAAATGAAGACTACGTAATGATATAACAAACCTAACGGAACAGTAGTAGCCACTAACCTCCTACTGCTCCTACTTCCGTCAATAACACATTACACTATGACAACTAAGTAGCTGTCTGGTTTGGAACATTTGGTCAACATTATCATCTCTACAGTGTGATGACAGGTCTTATGCACACAGCAGGCCATGCACTGTCCCTCTGGGTCCTAGGCCCCTAGCAGAGAGACAGTGCTTTGGACTGTGTCCTCTCCCAGTTCAGCTGCTCAGCAGAAGCATTATTATTTTAAGAAGGCTTCAAAGTTCATTTTCTCACTGCAAAGACTTAATGACAAGACAGCTCCACAGCAATTTCCTGTACATTTAATAGGCTGATGTCACATGTTCAATGGTAAGTAGAGCATGTAGACCACGTCTCTTAGAGACGATCAAACTGACATTCAGCTCTGGTCCCGAGTTCTGCTCGGTGCTGATTGGCACAGCTGGGAGCGGTTTCTTCAGACATATGGTATATTCATACATGGTATTGAATTATGGATTAAACAAGACTTATGACTCGGGATCAAGCACAAAGATGTACAGAATTTGAGCTTTTTCTTCTGTGTCTGACTGTATAGGGTTTAAATATAGCATTTCCATCAGTGTACAGTATGTGTATGCCTCAGAGGGCAACATGGTTGCAGTCTCAGAAAAAGCCACTTGGGCAGCAGTCAAAGTAAATGTCCATCATATGGCTGTGAGAAAGCCCATATTAAGGTCCCAATCCAATAGTGAGTGCAGGGAAAACGAGTCTGCGGTTTTAAGTGCAATGCACTTCAAAACCAAATTACTTTTGACATGACTAAATAAACACAACCTGAGCGAGAGTGTTTTAGATGATTCATTTAAAGTTGTATTTGCTTCACTCCAGGTTTGATCTTGGGAATTGTAAACATTAGCAAGGCGGTTAAAACATAAAGCTATGAATGCCAGCGTGACAGAGTGAATATTATGCTGCCACCTAGTCTACACAGCAGACAGTCCAGTTTATTTGAACTGACACCCTCATTGTGAGACAGCTGATCCTCATGTAAAGCAAGGCATGAAGGACTAAAACACTAATTCCCAAACCTATATATATAATAGGAACTATAACAATTGAACATCGTCTGTGAAATAAACTACTATAGCCTACTAGCCAGACAAGATGATATTCAGAAACACATTGAGGACAAGTGAACTTCCCTTAACAGTTCACATACCGTAGGTATGTAATAGTTAAATACTAAAGTGTAAACATGTTGGTACAGTAGCTGGCAGGGGAGGATGTTCTCTGCCTCTGCACTGCCAACTCCAACAAGTTGCTCGGAGGCATGGCATGTTCCTCTACACGTGTTACGCACTCCAGGTGAACCCTCTCCTCCTCCTCCTGAAAATGAGTGACTGCATAGCGTCTCCATGTGTATTGGTGGAGCCAGACATGTGTTTGTTTACATCCCCTCCTACGACTAAAATTGGGAGAGAGAGAGAGAGAGAGAGAGAGAGAGAGAGAGGGAGGGAGAGAGAGGGAGGGAGGGGGTAGAGGGGCATATTTGTTGTGTAGCTCTAAGATAAAGTAAAACACAGAGTAGTACATGTGAGTTTACTTTGTATGCACTGTAGTACTCCGTGATCAATATGGACTCTTTCATTCTCCCCACACCACCACCACCACCACCACGCCGTGGTGCAAATCTCTATTATTGAACTATAAATTGGCGGGGGGCTGTGATAATCCACGGCTTCAGTGCCTGTGATGGAGTCAAGGGCAGCAGTCATTCACCTCAAGCTGATCTCCTGATAAAACATGATGCCAAAATGCTCAAATCCCTCTGGCTCGCTTCATTTTTGCACTATTAAGCAAGTATTTGTTTTTAGAGGACAGGACAGCACTAAAGTGGATGCTTGGAGGACTTCCACAGATGTAATCCTGAACCCAACAGCAGCCAGTGGCCATCATTACATGGGGGGCCAATGGGGGCATAACGACACAAAAACATATGATATTATTAACCAGATTTCGGGGCTGTGTCAACAGAAAGCATTTGTTGCTATGACCTTTCTGCCGACTGCCATGCATTTCTATTCTATGGTAAAGACGTGTTGGTAAAGACTTCCCAGTGCTGAGTATCGTATTTCAGCAATCTCTGCGTCCAGCATTTTTTTCCCTTTTTTCCCCCGGAGCACTCTGCATGCTCCAACAGTTGTGTGCCCTGGCCACCTCAATCAACGTCACTTATTTGTGAGGGCCCCTCCTATATACAGGTTTTCCTTTTTTTGTTTGTTCTGCATGTGATGTGACAATAAAGCTCATTCTGACTGTAGTGTGCAGAAAGAAGAACTTTAGACATGCTTCATGCTTCAAAGCATTTCCCCCATGCTGGGCCCCCACTCAAAGAATGCTTTATGTGGAAGCAGCCTCTAACAGTGGGCAAGTCTGAGGAAGAGTCATTCCAATTGTCAGCAAATTGGGAGCTATTGTCATACAATGACGTATCGGTCCGACCGACTCGACACCAGGCACTGCACCCCCTGCACTGGTGTGGAACACGTGTGTCAAATTTGAAGTCGGTGGGGCGAACGGTTCTCAAATTACGTGGATTACAGACGTACCACACACACACACACACACACACACACACACACACACACACACACACACACACACACACACACACACACACACACACACACACACACACACACACACACACACACACACACACACACACACACACACACACACACACACACCAAATTATTTAGCCTATTCAAAAACCCTCGTTCCACCTATATATTATTCTCTCTCTCTCTCTGTCTCTCCCCCCCCCCCCCCCCCCCACCTGCATCGGGGACATGTGCATGGCAGCCAATGGGGAGGGTTGAGTCCCCTCAGCCTCCGTGACATCCACAGGGAGGAGGAGGAGGACGCGTCTTTGGAGCTGCGTGCCGTGCGTGCTGCAGTGAATGGATAGCCTGCCTTTACCCGCGGCCGGCCGGAGTGCGCGTCTTCCTTCCCAATCTGATCGCGAACATTTAATAGCCGACCGAATTTTGGACTTCAGGTGAGTGAGATATACAATACCTGCAACTTACAGTACCCGCCTACCGAGATAGACGCGTTTATTATTAGCGGGAGCATCCAATATAGAGAGGAGTTGTGAGTGAGACCGTATCTGCAGACTGCAGTCGGACCTGCTGTGTCCAGGTTATCGTCATAGGCTACTCTACTGGCCGCAGATAGCGCTGCGCATCAGCCGTATTAAAGTGAACGACTGACTCTAGATCACGATCACGTCCTGAGTAGCCTATACTCTATCTAGCTATCTTAAAACGATTGTCTATACCTTTGCAAACGTAAACGTGCTGTTGGCTAAATTTGACTTGGAAGTTATTTACACTGCAGCCTGCCCTACTGTGCGCGGATTGAAATGGTGACAGTTTCCGTGTTTCGTCAACTTTTGAATTGAGTCTGATGATGCCTAATAATGTGGCGCCGTTTATATCCGCGGCTTTTAATCACTGCATCCAACATTTACCACAGTAGGCTGGAATAATGTTTGTCCATATAGAGTTGACCTATAAACCATATAGACGCGCACGAGAAGTGAGGGAGAGATCAGACAGACAGTGCACAATGGTGTAACTAAGTACATTTACTCAAGTACTGTAGGCCTGTTTTGAGATATTTTACTTTATTGGAGTATTTCCAATTTTCAGTACTTTTTCTATTCCACTACATAGAGGCAAGTAGCCTACTTTTACTCCACTAAAATAATTTGAAAACTTTGATTACTATAGATTACTATAGATACTATAGTTTGTAGTTTATTATTATAGATTATTATTACAAAACATACATTCAGCCCTATATAGGCCTACATTTTGGCAATTTGAAAATAGCGGATCTACAAGCTCACAATGCATCACACCGCAAAACATTGTGAGATTGTAGATCTGCAATTCTTTTTTAAGATTTTGTGAAATGGGACCTTAATTCTGCACAATGAGTACTTTTGGTAACAATACTTTTGTACTTTTACTCAAGTAATCTTTTACTGGTAACAGAGTATTTCTGCATTGCAGTATTGATACAAATCCAATAAAAACAGATTTAGAGAGAAAGTCTGTGTGTGCATGTGTGCGTGCGTGTGTGTAAAAGAGAGAGTACAATCCACACAGTAAATTCCTCAATGTTAGTTTAACTGAGACTGTGCAAGTCCATTTGTTTCCATTAATAGGCCTACACTGACTCTTAAGAGTTCAATTATAACACTAGGATTTTACACTCACAACATCGTAAATAGGCCTAGTAGGCTGTACTGAAATGGTGGAATGAAATAGGCTACAAATCTTGAGAAAAGTGTCTGCATCCTTATATGGCTCAAACAAGACTTTTGTAATTATGTTACACACGCACGTACGTACGTAAATTGCAAACAGGGGCTTGCCGATCCAAGAAGATTAAACATTGCCTTGCTGTAAGCAATGAAGTGATGCTGACATCCTTTCATTCTCCAACAAAATCACTTGCCGTTTTACTTGTTCATAATGAGATGCCTAATGTTGTTGTGGTGAGACGAAATGACGTTGTTGATGCATGTTGCTGCATCTGACAGAGGGTCGTTGGGTGTGTGGTCGTTGGGTATAGGTTTCATAGTCTGGGTTGTTACGTAAGCAGGCCTGCTGTAATCAACAGTGGTTTGAACGAAGTTGAGAGATGAAAGCGGCAGGGTTGAGGTACTGAATATTTAACACCTTTGCAATGGAAATTGTGTGAAAGAGTGTGTCGTGTACTTATGAATATATGCATGCATTTGTGTACCTATTTTGGCTAAGTATTGCATCATTAGCATGCATGCATGTGTACAGTATGTGTATGCAAGGTTACAGAAAGTTTGTTTATGTGTCTGCATGCAGCGTTTCAGTGATGTAAATCAAATCAAATCAAACTTTAGAGCACATTTACAAAGACCAGAAGGTCAACCAAAGTGCTGTACATGAACATATAACAAGCATACAATCAACACAAACAATATAGTAAAACAACATTGAAGCAACACAAGTATTTAGACAGGGTAAGTTCTAGGTCAAACAACATTGAATGCCAGGGAGAAAAGATGTGTTTTAAGCAAAGATTTAAGGCCTACCACTACATATTAGGAGCACACAAACATGGGAAATACAAACATTCAATATCATCTAATATAAGTTACTAATTACTGTATTTCAAAGAATACTAAAGTGACTATGTGCACTGCGCATTACACACATTCTCTACAGTTTCAGGAAAACAGATTAGGATTACATTTATCACAAATAACCAATAAAATGCAACATACAAAATTACAAATCATCATGAACAAACTGAACTCACTTCAGTGACGCATAACCAAGGCCTTAGGCCTGAGGCTCCAGGACAGCGGGCTCTCAGGTAGAGTTGTTGCTGCTGACAAACAATGACTGCATGGAAAGGTGAGAGCAGGTGAGATTACTGATTGAGAGGGAGTGACAGCACGTGAGGTGGGTGGGTCCAACCCATGGAATAGGCCAGGGGGAGGGTTGTTGCTGCTCACTAGGATGACTCTTTTCTACAGTAGTACAGTAGTGCATCCCGTGGATGAGGTCGTTGTTTTATTGCGTCCCTTAACTATAAACTGCGTTTTGTGATGCAAAATGCACCCTGTTTTAATCGCTGGTGTTTACGTGTGTGTGTGTGTGTGTGTGTGTGTGTGTGTGTGTGTGTGTGTGTGCATGATTGCGCGTGCATGCACTGCGTGTGTGCGTGCGTGCGCGTGTGACTGCGCGTGCGTGTGTGCGTGCATGCGTGTGACACTATCCTTGCTCCCTGAAAACGTCATCATGTACTGTAGGTTGTCCGTGTCAGCTTCATGGATGAGGTTGTTTATGATAGGCTCCAGTTGCAATGTACTAGTAGCCAGCCAACCAGTGTTGATGTCACAGGCCCGTAGACAGGGCTCCGTACATTAAAATGAAAATATTGTATAATTAATATATATTTAAAAAAAAACTCCATTCACACAATAATGATCTACTCTGCCTTCCTTTCAAATCACACTGTGGGCTTAAGCATGACTGACTATAAATTAATATATTTGTATCATGGCATGAAATTGCAGTGTGTTTTTGGAAAGTTTCCATGACATCATTCCATTAGTGTCTGTCAACTTCATGAAATGGTTCTTGCTAATAATGAGACACATTCCCTTCAGAGCTGCCTAATTTACAGCATGCAGTCAGTATGGTAATTGGAGAGGGAACCAAAATAGCTTTGACGTGTTTTGCACCGTCCGACAGACACAGATGTGAAAATGAAGTTTCCAGTATAGGGCTGCAACAAACAATTATTTTGAGAATCAATTAATTGGTTGTTTTAGTTTGTTTTTTGTTTTATTTATCACATTATGACTCCTTTTGAATAGTGAGGTTGTTTTAAGCATGGTATAACTAACACAAAAGTAGGGTCTCCTCAGCTGCCTGGGAAACATCCTTGCCCCTTGCTAAACTGGGTAGTGACCCTAGAGACTCTGCATGGCAGGGGCGTCCTCCTCCTCCTTGAGCCAGGCTTGCACTTGATGGTTGAAAAGCGTAGGTTGGTGTTGGAACCATCTCGGGCCACTTCCTTCAGCCAGTGCCTAAATACCAGCTGCAGGGTCATCAGCTGGGAGCCATCCTTCACTGTTTCACCCCTTTAATCACCAGAACATCTCAGGATGGTGGGGCAGCGGTCAGGGACGTCTCCCTGCCGCTCCCTGCAGCTGGATTTCGATAGTCAGGTTTTCTCACTACAGTACGTGGCACCTCGATTCCCCCAACTGCTGTCTTTTCTTCTCAGCTAGAGCCAGAAACGTCCTTTTCTGCTGCTTACGAGAGATAATTTATAGCTTTCTACGCTTACATTGACAGTACTGTCAGTGATCATATCTGGTCTATAGAGCCTGTTCTGTCAGGCCACACACACACACACACACACACACACACACACACACACACACACACACACACACACACACACACACACACACACACACACACACACACACACACACACACACACACACACACACACACACACACACACACACACACACACACACACACACACACACACACACACACACACACACACGTTAGTTGTTGCTGCGAGAGTGAGGTCTAGCCAACACCAACTCGGGATTCCTGGATCGCTGCCCTCCACAATTTCCTATCCAACATCAGGTTCTTGAGCTCTTCAGTGTTGTCAGCCAAGCTGCCGCGCCGCAGCACGTCTACATAGGTGGTACGCTTCTTTCCCCTCCTGGCTTTGCCCTGGGTTGGCTCCCATAGGGTCAATTTACTTGCCTCAAGTTCTGGGTGCCTGACGCAGTGCCCTGCCAGCCTCATCCTTCTCTCTCTGACTTTGTCCGTGACCCGTGGTAGGTCCCCATAGAGGTCCACATTTCTGATGCGGTCCATCCATGTGACACCTAGTGCCATTCGTAGCATTCTTGTGTAGACTCCATCCAGGGTGTTTTCCTGTTGTATTGGAAGGGTCCATGTCTCGGCCCCATACAGCAGTACTGACTCCACAGTAGCTCCGAACCTTCAGATCCTGTTGTGTGCATGCTTGTTAAAAGCACCGTGTCATTAGCGTATTTAAACTTTCCTTCGCAATCTCGATACCCTTTGTAAGACAACTAATTACTAATCAATACATAGTTAATCTGTTTTTCACAATACAGCTGTACAATATTGTACAGTTGATAGTATAGCATTTGGCACAAAGAGTGTAAGGGGAGGAGCAGCCTCATATGGCTTGCCAGGGACTGTGAAATCAGTTAGATTGGGGCTGGAGAAGGAGTACATTGCTACCAATGTTGAATATTGCATCTCTCTCTCTCTCTCTCTCTCTCTGAAGTACTCTTGAACAGTAGCTCGGCAGCTTTTGTAATTCTCGCGCAATTTAACCAGATATGAGTCACCCAGCCAGGAGGAACTGTGCTGCAGACTTCCGTCTGACAGTGGGTGAAAGTAATTTACAACAAAGACCTGGGCACGGCCTCACAATGTCTGAGTGCAACTGTGGTTTGGTCGGTGGTTTAGTCTTTTTTTATATAAAACTTCAGCACCACATGAGATGGGGGACATTAGATAAGTGCATACACCCAGTCCCAGCAAATGAAACAGTCACAGATTTCACACTGTGTGAGCAACAGAGAGAGAGGCCCCAACTCTAGCGTTTTTTGTGCAGATCAAGTTCTGGTACGACACGGTACCTAATTCAAGTCTCATCATCATTTCATTGATATTTCCAATATCTAAGTCTCATGTCAATATTGCCAGAGGGCGCTAAGTCCACAGGTGTGTGTATTTATTTATTTATTTATTTGTATTATTGCGAACGCAGTGATTGCGAACGCAGTGAGCATTTACTATGAGACCCAGCAGATCACGTCTGTGTGTGTGTCTGTCTGTCACGCTGTAACACCACCCACCCACCACCAGAGGGCGCAGCTGTATCACACACAAAAACACACATGCACACGCACGCACGCACGCACGCACGCACGCACGCACACACACACACACACACACACAAAACTTAACTTAAAAAAACTTAACTTAAAAAAAAGGAACTTAAAAAGGAAAAACGCACACAAAAAAAACTTACCTTAAAAAAAAACTTAACTTAAAAAAAACTTAACTTAAAAAAAAAACTTAAAAAGGAAAAACGCACACACACAAAAAACGTAACTTAAAAAAAAACGTAACTTAAAAAAAAACTTAACTTAAAAAAAAAACGTAAAAAGGAAAAACGCACACACAAAAAACTTAACTTAAAAAAAACCTTAAAAAGTACGTAATTTATTCTAATTGTTGTTATTGCAATTTACGAGCTGCGTTCGCTTCCCGCGTTTGCGCGTCTTACTTGTAATCTCCACAGGCTATAGGGAGATCTTAGATCGCCTCATATAAGAACTGTGTTTGAAAAATAAACACATTATTTTCATCAACATCATCAAATGTGACTGACTGTGACTGTCGTAAACGATACAGGGACACCCCTGTAGAGAAAAACTTCCGCAAACCCCTTGGAACCAGGGGATGAGCGAGTGACATTAGGACTTCAACGCTCTATATACTAGTAGTCTGGTTGTCAAAAAAATACAAAATAAATTAAAACAAACATCTCCGGAGGCTGTTCAGCTTTCAGTAAAGCCTATAGGTGGCAGTGAGTGAGTGCAGCCAACATACCATGCATGTGGGTTCTGCCTTGCACACACACAAAACATTTTTACTTCTTACTGTACGTCGTCAATTAGTGCCCTAAACAAACATTAAAGTCCATAGACTTGGCTGACAAACGCTTTACATCATAAGTGCTCTAGTCTAAACCATGCATAGACTTGGCTGCCATATGACTTAATCTTCAAAAGCCATGCTTTGGAGTCTAAAAAAAACCTCTCCCCCTTTCTTCCTACCATACTGGTCTAGTTGGAATCCAACATGTCTGTTCAAAGCCCAGATGCTTTAACTTGGCTGCTGTGAGTGGACTGTGTTCAAAGCCCAGATGCTTTAACTTGGCTGCTGTAAGTGGACTGTGGAACACTAAACACTGTGTGGGGGAAGGACGCGTATAAAACCGCCATACTGGCCCAAGGTCTGTCACTTAGACCCCGCTATGCCTCCTCTGTGACAGGTGAACAGTGCGCTCTCTGACAACAGTAACTGACAGCAGGGGCGTGTGCTGGGTTCCGAAGGCCCCCAATTACCATAACATACTGTCTGTCAAAGGCAAGAGCTGTTCAGGGTTGCTGTCAGCGGTCAGCAGGTGAAAGTTCACCGTGTTGTGGTGGTGCACACACACACACACACACACACACACACACACACACACACACACACACACACACACACACACACACACACACACACACACACACACACACACACACACACACACACACACACACACACACACACACACACACACACACACAATTAATTTGCTTTCCAGTGTCCAATTAAAGTAAAAGAAAGAGACATATGAAGACATCTAGAATGTATTTTTCTTTTCTTTTCTGTGATCTGTGGGAAAAGATCAAAATTAAGAAAGACAGTCCAAAGTGTTCCACAGCAGGCAGCTGCGGGCTACTCCACATTAATTGAGTTTGATCTAATGAAGGCGACGCCAAAGCCGGGTTATTATTCACCCCGAGGAGAACGCTGGAGAGCCGCGTCGGGTGCAGAAGATGCTAGGAGGAGGTTTCTTTGAAATGGAAAAATTGCATTAAACATTCCATTTGGATTCATTATATCGTGCTCCTTATTAACATCGGCGCTCTCGCCGTCTGAGAATGAGGGAAGTGAGCAAGAGGTTTCGCCATGTGGTATCGTGGTACCACGGGCGGCACTTCAAGCGCTCGTGATTGTGACACCAGCCGTCACTGAGCGGCTGAGCGAGAAACTAGACCTGACACTGAGCGAGATGGGATCGTTAAACAAACAGTCTAGACCTCTGGTCCTACGAGACGTCAGTCACTCAAGCTCCTCACCCTCTACATTCAATTACGTCCCGAATTCAATCACTCGGTCTTGCCTTCCACCCGTAAGTCTCTTAGTGGGTTTTAAGAGAGAGGAGGCCGGTACCCCTGTGCCTGTTGTGACGCCGAAGGGTCTGCTGGTTGTAAGCCACTGCGTGGGTTTTAAGAGAGAGAAGCAACAGGGGAGTGGTAACCCTTTTTGCACAAGGTGATGCCGAAGGTTCTTCTGTCTGGGTGGACTTAGAAAAGGTTAAGGGTTAGGCTCATAGAGACTAGTGGAGTAGTTTTAGTCATTACTGAACGGCGATGCACATGTCCCTCTATTATGCAGCGCGAGTGCTTGCAGTTGATTAGATCCCATAGCACATGTTTTCTCTCCAGTGTTTTTTTTTCTCTGAACCTTCATTCCAGATGGGAGGCAGACCGGTGGGGCCAGAGCGACATCTTACATATTGTACACAGAACAAACAGTGACTTGTGCACTGGTGACATTCTGACACCCTGTCTCACCTAACATGCTCTGTCCCATGTCCTGCACCCACATGGCATACTCCTTTACACCTGGCCCTTTTGCCTACCCTCCCGTCTCGGCTAGGCACAGCTAGACTGTTCGGAGTGACACTCCAAGTAGGCCAAGGAAGAACTTCCACCCCAAACCTTTCAAGTCATGTTGGAGCTAATAGGACAAGGCGGGTTCCCAAACATATCAGGCCGCGATCCACCAAAACAATCATATTTGAACTGGGAAACCCCCACCCTGACAAGCATTTGGAATTAAATTAAAATAGCCTAACTACAACTGCAAGGCGCTGTGAGCTTGTAGATCGGCTATTTTCACAATGTTTGCCTTTTTCTTAAGTCATATTTGACAATTTGGCCAATTTGGTATTAAAAAGGTTTTGAAAGTCATTAAATTGTAACTTATGAAATGTGCAAATAACATGTATACACTTACCGTATACATACATTGTTTATTGTTGAATGAGAAACAATGTTGCACGGGACCCTCCAAAATAGTTTGGGGAACCCCCGATCCCCAGTTTGGAAACCATTGCTATGGCATCTTCACGCTTTAGCCTATAACTCTGGTAATATTTTTGGATCTATATACAGTAGGCCTACCGTATAGGCCCATTTCCACCAAAGACTTTTCCGGGCATTTTAAACACACGATTTGCTACTACTCCTATAATGTCTGTCCCAAACTCACACAGATACATTAGCCTGACACCCAGCCTGAATTTTCATTTAGTTTCACGCCATTATTCATCCTGAAAGCCCTTTCAGTGCAGCCGTTTTCTGAGAGGAGGGAGTAGCCAAAGTGGGACTCTTTGGAGACACAATCCATACTGGATTGGGTTGGATTGACCAACCCGTTGGGCCGGTTAGATTTTCAACCGAGAAAACCCTGCCTTCGACGGTGTCACAAGACCCCTGAATCGCCAGCATATCCATCCTATCAGAATATCTATCCAATTGCACATGCAAAGGCCTTGTCTGTCTCTCTCAGGAGTGGTAGAAACAAAGGTACTGTATGAAGGCAGTTACTGTACGGGTGCTTTATGGACTATAGAGTGGCGTCTCCCCCTGTCCTGTCGTAATGGAGGACTCGGCTCATAAAGCAGCATCATGATTTGCAATAAGCTGAGTTAGGGCAGAGTAATGAAGGTGTAAATCAGACTAGCTGCTGGATTTACTTTTCTTTTTTTACTCCCCTCTGTTCGTATTGTCTACTATTTTGATTTTTGCACACGCGCACGCACACATGCACACACACACACACACACACACAGTCACACACACACACACACACACGCGTGATGAACGAACGAACGAACGCACGCGCACACACACACACACGCAGGCGCGCGCACGTGTGCGTGCGTGCAAAGTGAAATGTCTGTATTTTCAGTAGTTCAGTAGTAATCATTGCTAAGGTGTTTGTTCAGTAATAGGTGTCCCTGTCTCTCCAGCTCCCAGATGTTTGGTAGGTCACTTGTGGTCACTGGTCACCACAAGAGCCAGTGGGTGTAACTGGAGCTGTTAAAGTTGCGGGGAGTGGAATAAATTATCAGAAGAGTGACTGTGTGTGCGTGTGCGTGTGTGTGTGTGTGTGTGTGTGTGTGTGTGTGTGCGCGCGCGTGTGTGTGCGTGATGCTGTTACTCCAGAGTTTCAAATTCTTCCATTTGGGGTAATGTAAAACTAAAAATGTCCATTCCTCGCTCCAAATCGATCGCATGGGTCCCATATCCGTCGTAACCTTTGCTATAAACTAGGGTATTACTAAAAAAAAAGAAATACCCACAAGGGGCTTTCTTTCTGGACGGAGGGAGTACAGAGAACATATCTGGTGAGTGGTGACAAAGAAACTGTGGCTGCAAATAATGAGAGAAAGTGGCCTACATTTTAGACACATTTATCGCTGCCTCTGCGGCCGTCTTGAAAACGAGATTGGTCACCTTGGCGAGACCATCTGTGACATTACCCAGTTGCTATATAGCCCATACACCCCCCCCCCCCCCCCCCCACGCGCCAGACCCGACCTGCATGTTAATGCAGTATTGATTGTTTATCTCTAATAAATTGTGTTGTGTTGGCTGTGACAACGACATGTTCTGTCAGGGGGACAGAGACGGGCATGGTTGGCGGAGTGTGTGTGTGTGTGTGTGTGTGTGTGTGTGTGTGTGTGTGTGTGTGTGTGTGTGTGTGTGTGGGGTGCAGGATTAGCTGGGGGTCTGGGGGGTTGTATATATGGGGGCATGCACTGGTCGTCGCAAGGTGGTTTATAGATAACACACTATAGCTCCCTTTCTGTCTTTTGACCGCCCGCCAGGTTGATTGTGAATCTCGGGGTGAGAGCGTAGAAATGAGCTCCCCCCCGGCAGCCACGCACCCTATCCTATCAGGCAATAGCCCAGCTGTGAAATGGGAAATAGAAACTAACTTCTGTGTTTATTTGTGTGTGTGCGTGTGTGTGTGTGTGTGTGTGTGTGTGTGTGCGTGCGTGCGTGCGTGCGTGTGAGAGAGAGAGAGAGAGAGAGAGAGAGGAAGAGAGAGAACACAGTATATCGGGGTGGGAGGTACAAGGTGTTCACCGCTCGATAAGGATACCTGTGTCTCCTGCTCCGTGTGTATCCAAATAATTCCTTGCATCCTTAACTTGCTTCTAGCTCTGCTCTCACTCCTCTCTCTACCCTGGATGTTCTGGTACAACCTTTGCATTGTGCTGACGTTGCCCTTTCGACCAAACCTGCCTCGCTCCTCCTCCACCTCTCTTTAACCCGCGTGCAGCCCTCAAACTTATCAAACTTGACAGACAAAAATGACAGACTTGAATAAAAATATCATTGCATTGTGTGGTCCAGAATGGATTCAATTTCTATATTTAATTACTTAAACAGCATTGGCCACTTTGTACTGGGGGATCCCGAGGCATTCCCAGTCCAGTGGGGAGATGTAATCCCCCCATCTGGTCCTTGGTCTGCCACGGGGTCTCCTCCCAGTGGGACGTGCAGCGAGGACCTCCCTAGGTAGTGACAGTGACTAAACTTCTCACCCTAAGCCTAAGGCAGATGCCTGCCAACCAATTCCAGCAAGTAATGTGTCTTTGAGTAAGACACCGAACCTGGCGGTGGCTCAGGCGGTGTTCAGGGGTAGAGTGGCTGGATGGGAACCGCAAGGTTGCCGGTTCGAACCCGGGCTCGGCCAGAGTTAGTGTCGAAGTGTCCTTGAGCAAGACACTGAACCCCTAATTGTCTCCACCAGGCCGAAGGCATGGGGAGAGAGTATGTTTTGCACTCCGTCCGTGTGTGTGTCCTTCCGTCCTTCCGTCCGTCCGTTATCAGCTAATCTCCGGCACCGTTGGCCCGATCCATGCCAAATTGTGCACACACACTCCCTGGATGCCAACAACAAACCTCTGCCCAAAATATTCCTCAACGGCCTGTTATAGCGCCACCATGAGGCCGATGTAGGCAAAACACATTTCTGTAGATAACTCGTACACATTTTATCCATACATCACACAATTCGGTATACACTATCTCCATAGTCATGTGATCAACACAGATTTGCACAATTTCCCATCTTCCATCCTGATTGGCTAAGATTGGCTTCCAAAGCTCACATGATTGGTCCGTTTCGAACAAAATGCCACAAATCACAAACACAGTGTCCAATTTCCATGAAATTATACACGCACATTTCCACTAGGCCGAGGACGACATGCAACTATTTTTTTCCCAAATCAGCCTCACGGTGGTGCTATAACAGGCCAATTCCTGTTTTTACCTATAACTGCATCGACAACGTATGTATGCGCACTCCCTAGAGGCCATGGAAAAACATTTTCCCTGCATCCCTCCACATCTTCCGGTTATAGCACCACCATGAGGCCGTTTTCTGCAAAACACATTGTTTATGTTAGTCGCACAGATTTCATCCAAATCTCACGCAAATCGGTAGACATGATCTCTGTAGTCATGTGATCAAGACGAGCCTGTTGGATTTCTCAGATTCTACACTGATTAGCTAAGATTGCCTTCCAAAGTTTTCAGGAGTAGCCCGTTTTGTACAAAATGCTGCACATGTGCTGCTCATCCAGAATTCTATCCTCAGAGATGCTATGAGTGATCTGGCTCTGCATTTTCTCAACAAAATGAAGAAAATTGTTGCAAGAAACAAACAAACAAAAAAACATGTTTATATTACTCCTAAACATTTTGCCAAACATCACACACACTCCTATCCTCTTGGTGGAGACCTGTGCCCAGAAGGGCACTTTTTCTAGTTGCTCCTGATGTGCTGGCGGTGCCTTGCATGGTTTCTGCCGCCATCGGTGTATGAATGTGCATGTAAATGGGTTAATGTAATGCACAATCTATGTAAAGCGCCTTGGATAAAGGCACTATATAAATGCGACATTTACCATTTTACCAAGTGACTTAAAATGTTGTGTTCAGATGTAGAGTTTCATCTTCTAAATGCTGAGGGTCCTTTCCTTTCGAGGAATGTTTACTTTTATCAAATATGAATCTAGATGCTGAAATCAATGTGTGGCCTAGTTTTGAATGGTCTAGATAAATGGGCATCAAGGCCTGCTCTGTATACTCAGACAAAATCCCTGCCTGCCTATATGACAAATTGCTTACACAACACTTGAATGCATCTGTGCTTTCGGTGATTTGCCTTTTTCTTTTTTTAAATGCCGGCTATGGGTTGCGGGTAACATAAAAACACATGCTCCTAACTGTCACTGTGTTATTTTTACGAATTTATAGAGAGTGGGAATTTCTAGAGGTTGGGACACATTTTCACAGATCAGAGCCATTATACAGTAGGGCCATATTTTAGATGGGTAATGTCTTTGGTTTAGCTCAATATATTATTTAGTGTTACAGCAAGTGGCAATTGAGTTTAGTGTTGTCTTGTGGCTGACCCGAATACATACGTATAAAAGACAAATAGATGTTTTCCCATCAGGTCCCGGGGAGATCGAGCATGCAGGAAACAAATGTGGGAACACATATAAGCACTTGCCTTGGCTGATTTTCAATTCACAGCACGTTTGGCCTTTATGTAGCCAATCAATGTCCCTGCTTTCAGTGCCGGTGCTTTTAAAAGAGAATGATTGTGGTGTAATCTACCATCAAAACAGGGCATTAGCATTGGGCAGGTGATTTCATCCTTTTTATTTTCATGCATAACATGTGATTTCTATACATCAATGTGAACTTTAAGGCCTTTGGTGCAGACCTGGTGTGTATGTATGGTCCCATTGTGCATAATAGTGCATGCCATGCTTGGATGCACAGGGAACATAATGGACATGTATGAGCTGCCACACAAACACATGTATTTGCATATGGACAGCGGCTATACCATAACCCTCGGTGCCCTGTCACAGAAGCCGCGTGCTGGGACAAACAACCCTGGGACCATAACCCTCGGTGCCCTGTCACAGAAGCCGCGTGCTGGGACAAACAGGAGATGAATAAGTTGACAAGCCCCCACACCATGGAAACCGCCCCCCCTCCTCTCCTCTTCGCCCTCCCCTACCCAACCCTTGACCTTGGCTTTGTGATTCTCTTTAGAAGACATCTGGGTGCGATAGACACAATGCTGTAATGAGGCAGTAGTGGAAAAAGCATTCGAATGATACTGCATTGCAGTATCAATACTGCAATGCAGAAATACTCTGTTACAAGTAAAAGTCTGGAATTCAAAAGGTACTTGAGCAAAAGTACAAAAGTATTGGCATCAAAATGTACTTAAAGTACCAAAAATAAAAGTACCCATATTTTGTGCGGCATGTCCCATTTCAAGTTATCAAATGTATACAAATCTTTCGAAAATAGCAGATCTACAAGCTTGCAATGTATTGCATCGAAACACATGCTTGTAGATCAGGTATTTTATAATGGCCGAAATGTTATTGCAAGCGGCAACTCAGGTGCATCTTTATCATGTGAACTAAGCTTAGGCAACACAATCGAGGATGTTTCTTGTATTGTGTGAGTGTTGATGAAGATGAAAAGGACATTTCGGGGCCTTAGATGAATCTATCCATCCTATCTAGGCTGCCAGGATTGATCTATTACATTTGGAGCATACACCGTATTTGCAGCTTTGATCGGCGAAAATCCGGTGGAAAATAGTCCCATGGTTTGTTGTTGAAGAGAAAAACATGCCGCCATTACAATGCGAGATGAACACAGCCTCCACAGCATGTTGTAGTCCAAACAAACCACCTGTTCACTTGCATTGAACTCATTTTCCCAGAAGCCCTAGCAGCCCAGAGCATGGCTTGATTTCCGGTTTCGCCATCATAACGCGACGGCCTCGTCACCAGGTCTGCGACAAATCCGCTCTTTCTTTTTAATTATTAAAAAACGGCAAATTAAACACATTAAACAGCATATTACGCAGCACTGACACATGGATTAAATAGCGGGGAACACGGATTACGCAGTAGAACTGTTAATTTACCATTTTCAATCAGACCCACCTCCATATGTATTAAACTCAGGGCTGGAAATCAAGTACGCTACCCAAGTCCTCTCTGCGTCATCAGTGCCCATACCCGAGGCAGGGTTGGCGAAAGGGCCTTTCTGTGGGGCGTTTGCATGTTCTACCCGTGTCCCCTAGGGTAGGTACCCTCACAAAAAACATGCAATAATCCTGGTCTCTAAACTACCTCCCCCTGGCCAGCAAGGGCGTCTGATGGAGGGGAAAGGAACTGGTTGGAATAATGTGTTCCTTCCAGAGAAACTTGGACACTCACGCATAAAGGAAGCATGAGTTCAAGTCCGTTGCTCTCCCCAGGTTGGCGGAGGGTGTGTAGTTAGCTGGGAAGGAATTCATCCGAAATCATTAAGATTGTACACTTGGTGACAAGTTTTAGATATTTGGTATGGTATTAGGTATGGGCATAAGGCTTTCGAAAACAATCGCAAACGAGTTTTCAAGATGGCGTCCATGATGGCTGCCAGGATCTTAAAATTCCTATAAACTGGGATTAAATATGTAAAAAGAAAAATCATAAAACATTATGCATTTCGTGATGTTTATGTTTTGCGATGGTTATTGAAAACCTTATGCCCCTACCTAACACCATGCCAAAGATTTAAATCTTGCAGTAGTTGTCACCAAGTGCATGATTGTTATGATTTTTTACATATTAAATCCCATTTTATTTTAAGCTCCCGGCAGCCATCATGGACGCCATCTTGACAATGATGCCTTTCCAGAAGTTAAAGTATTTTTTTGCAAAATTATTAGTATGTCATTTAGCATACCCAATAGTAACAGAATCCATTGAAACATATCTTCTATGAATTATTTGGGCTTTCAACTATGTACCGAGTTATATAGAGGGTATGCGCATGCATAAAGTGAATGGCAAATCGAGTGGCAAATCGAGTGGCAAAGTGAGTTTATCGTCGTTTAACGTCGTTTAATGCAATCACATTGGACTTTTCTGTGTGGATGTATGGGCTGTCAAGGCCAGAAAGTAGTTTTTGGGCACTCAGTAGGCGTTCCCGCATAACTTTCTGGTTTGATTTATGATGTCACGCGCATACCCTCTATTGGATTCATTGCAAACGGACCACTATGCGTTGAGCCCAATTTATTTGTGATGTTTTTTGAAAACCTTCTGCCCATACCTAACACCATACCAAAAATCTAAAACTTGCACCAAGTGCACGATTTTCATGAATTCCCTCCCAGCTAAATAAAGAAAGGGTTACTTCAGAGGCTCCTCTGTGGGTTTATAAAGTGGGCCACGGCGTGTTTGAGAGCGGCGAGACAGAGAGATAGAGATAGAGAGAGAGAGAGAGAGAGAGAGAGAGGAGCTCGCCCTGCTTGGCCCTGAGTGATGGGAGCCTCGCTGAATGATGGCACGGTGGAAATAACCTGAAACAAGGAAAATTGGGTGTGTGGCTGTGGAGGGGGGCCTCATTGACTTGGCCCAGATTTTGTGATTTATATGAGTTATTTGGCATGCATTTGGGCAGTGAGGGAAGGAAAATGGTGTAACCGGGAAGAATGCCAGCAGACACGCCCCTTTCCTATGATGGGGAATCGGGGATGCATGGTATAAGATCATTTGTTTGGATCAATTGAAGTGCCACATAGTCTATCACAGCCCTAAGGTTCCATTAGCCGGTATATACCAGCAATTGACCGATGAAATGTTTAATTGGTCGTGAATTTAAAAAATCACTGGCCACCCTGGCCGACTGATCTATAATATGTATCGACCAACGTGTTGTGAGCTAGTATGTCTGTTATTGTTTATATGCATCACCGCCATGCAGCAAAGCACAAATCATTCAAAAGCTAAAACTGTAGTGCTGTCGCCGCACAGCTAGAAGGTCCTGGGTTCGATTCCCGCTCGGGACGCTGTGGGCGCTGGCGGCGTGTCCTCTCTGCGTCATCAGTGCCCATACCCGAGGCAGGGTTGGCGAAAGGGCCTTTCTGTGTGGCGTTTGCATGTTCTACCCGTGTCCCCTAGGGTAGGTACCCTCACAAAAAACATGCAATAATCCTGGTCTCTAAACTACCTCCCCCTGGCCAGCAAGGGCGTCTGATGGAGGGGAAAGGAACTGGTTGGAATAATGTGTTCCTTCCAGAGAAACTTGGACACTCACGCATAAAGGAAGCATGAGTTCAAGTCCGTTGCTCTCCCCAGGTTGGCGGAGGGTGTGTAGAGCCCAGGATCACATTAGATAATTGACACAGGGGTGAAAATGGGTTACAAAATCGTGGGATAAAAATGAACATGTGACTCGGCAACTTCTCCCAGTGGGCGTCGCCATTGTGATAATGACGTTTTGGTTAATACCCTAACAGGAACAATCCACTTTGGTATTTGGGTCGGCTGCACTATTTCCAATTCACACGAGGGGATTTGGTCGTAAATTTAGCTTTGCGAGCAGGCGTAGCATGGATAGGGAGTCTCGCCATTCTCAGTGCTGTGTCCTCCTATCAAACTCATACTCGGGGAGGAGGCCGAGGGCGGCGAGCAAGAAAGAGAGCGGAGGAACAGCCGGGGTGCTGACACCTTCACACATTAGCAGCATTTAAGGGTCTCCTCTGTGGATTCTGTACGTGTAGCAAGCAACTCCTCCTCGACCAACCGTATACCCCTTCCCTCGCTCTCTTCTCATGTTCTTCTTCCTTCCGCTCAACCCCAGGTAACATTTTGCTCTCTCACTTTTAATTGCCCCCTGGGGCTCTTTCTGGGGGTTGCTGTTGAACTCTCTGGCTCGGCCAGGTGCGATAGGGTTGCTTTGATGTGTTGCTCGAATCACGAGCATGAAGGACATAACGGTAGGGAAAGAAGAGGACACAGGGGGAGAAAGAGTTGTGGGGGTCAGCAGCTTGACCAAAACACCATGTCCTATAGGCCTGTTGTGTGCAGCATGCATTTACTGAAAACCCCATTAGCTTGTGAATTTTGATCTAATATGTATCGACGAACACATTTGCGTGACTTTCCGCGTCACCCCATGTTCAATAGCACAAATACATTAATGGCTCAATCTACATGCTTATTACACGCACGCACGCACGCACGCACAGACGTGCACGTGCACGTGCACACACACACACACACACACACACACACACACACACACACACACACACACACACACACACACACACACACACACACACACACACACACACACACACACACACACACACACACACACACACACACTCTCCAGACAATCTGTGACACGAGTGAGAGTAAAAACTCCAGCTTAACTGGAAGAATATAATTATGGTGTCATATTGTACTAGTACAATATACCGTACTGTAGGTATAGTGATCAGTTGCAGACAAGCATGAAATTGCATGTTCATTGTTAGGCCAACCAAGGATAAACTACATTCCATAGCCTGTAGGTGTGTTTGCTCTCTGATTAGTCGGTTTATTGTTCGGCCAACCAGGGATACACTACATCCCACAGGCTGGAGGGACAAATAGGCCTACGCTGTGATAGGCTAGTTCAGTGCTCAGCTGCACAACCAATCAGTAACTGACTAAGGCTTTGTAGGTCCAGCCACCAAAAAACGGCCAGATGATTTGTGACCAGATTTGACTGAGGGCCTGCCATTGTGCAGCATCCAGCTTTTTTTTAGGAGAAAAACTGAATTTATTTATATTTGATCCAAAATGAGTTAATAGCACAGGCAAACTCTTCACATACTAGAGGCTTATCTGAAATACATGTCAGAGCTGAAATCGACATGTAAATATGAAATAAATGCTTAAACATGTAGCTAGGTGTAATGTTAGAGCCCACAGAAGTGAACCTTTCAAGCCTGTTTTCGCAATTCACTGTTTTCTGCAAGACATTACTTGCCATATCTCCAAAACTGGTCGGTCAAACTGAACAACCAATATGTCCATTTGAAGCTTTCAAATTGCTTTCATATGATGTGAAAAAATCCAATGGCAGTACCTCAGTCATTTGGCCACATTTGTCAATGGGCTTTATTAAAGCAAGGCTGACAAGTCCATCTCACTTTCAGCAGTGAATGACCCGCCAGTCCTTTTCTCTTTTCCGTCTTTATTTTTGCCTCCCTCAGCATGCTGAGCCCAGGCAGAGGACACATGCAAAGTGACCGGATTTCAGGGCAAGAAAAGCTCCAGCAATAGCGCATATCAGTTCTGCACCTGTGTAAAGCAGGCAAAGAAATAAGTAAGCACTGTGTGTGTGTGTGTGTGTGTGTGTGTGTGCGTGTGTGTGTGTGTGCGTGCGCGCCCCCCCATTCTTGACAAAACTGTGAGCGCTAAACAGAATAATTGGCGAGCGACCCGCCGTGCACGGTCAGAGCTGAGGAGCGCTCGGCATGGAGATTTTAATTGAATTTTTGCCTACCACTGGTCAATGGATATATTATCGTCATATTACGTTAAGAAAACGACTACCCCGGAATTGTCCTTTAATATTCATTGCCCAGAGTGATGTTGCACACAGCCAAACAAGCCAGAGATTGTTCGTGCGCGAATACAGTCATGAAACAGGCACGTATGTGTATTAACAAAGCCCTGCCTCACTTCCCCAGCATTGACCGCATCTTGCCTCTGTGTGTGTGCGTGTGTGTCATGTGTTTCAGATGCGGTTGGCTCGGCTCAAGGGAAGACTGACGATCCCTCTCGTTACTTTAACCACAACCGCAGAATGGATCATGAAGGTTGACCAAAGTACCATCACCGCCACCAGTAGTGGACTCTGAGACAAAAGAACCCCCACCAGTAGTGGACTCTGAGACAAAAGAACCACCACCAGTAGTGGACCCTGAGACAAAAGAACCACCACCAGTAGTGGACTCTGAGACAAAAGAACCACCACCAGTAGTGGACTCTGAGACAAAAGAACCACCACCAGTAGTGGACCCTGAGACAAAAGAACCACCACCAGTAGTGGACTCTGAGACAAAAGAACCACCACCAGTAGTGGACTCTGAGACAAAAGAACCACCACCAGTAGTGGACTCTGAGACAAAATAACCCCCACCAGTAGTGGACTCTGACCGCCACAGAGGAGGACAAAACAATAGGGGTTCATGGGACGTACGGTCACTACAGCTAGAGGAACGGCATGCCTGTTGCTGGCGCTGTGGATGTGGACCCAGCTCAGCTCCTCGGGTGAGGGGCTACGGGCCCCACGAAGGACTATAGAGGGGGAGCGGGGGCCCTGGGTGGACCTGAGGGCCCCGCGAAGGACTATAGGGGGGGAGCGGGGGCCCTGGATGGGGCTGGCGGCCCAGGCCAGAGATGGCGTGCCGCTCAGGCGATCCAAGCGAGGCTGGATGTGGAATCAGTTCTACCTGCTGGAGGAGTTCACTGGGACACAAATGCAGTATATCGGAAAGGTACGAGTCTGTGCAGCATTCAGTGGTAGTCAGTGTCTCTCTCCCCCCTCCCCCTCCTCCACACACACACACACACGCACGCACACACACACACTTTCTCTCTCTTTGTCACTAGCTGTTCTACATTATTATTCTTGTGTCTAGTTTTTTCTCTCTCCTCAGTGAAGGGAACAGTACAATAATGTTTTTTTCTTTCCTGCAAACTTTTCAAAGGTTGCTCTTGATAAAATAAAATAAAAACTGTGTCTTCAAAACCACAAAATCAAAAGGAAATAGTTCTATGGTGAAAATAAATCATATTCCTCCAGACACATTTTCATATTTAGATGACACAATAAAACAAATACGCAAATAAAAATGACAGTCTTATAACCACCATGGCCATAACTAGATATGTTTGGGGAATCTATGCCATGTCTGTGCCTTGTAAGCTGCACAGTTGCAGTCCTGTGCATTTCATACCTCTACCTGTGTTGTTTGGATCGCGTCAATTCCACTTACATCATGCCTCCCCCCCACCCCCAATCTGCAGAGCTAGCTATTATTTTGTTAGACAAAATGAAAAACACAATGTCGACCCAGATTAACGCTGGCTGGGGCGGGTATACGGCAGCGAGGCAGGGAGGGCCAACACAATGTGCAATGTTTCCGCAGAGCGGAGGTCAATTCATAGTTCTCCTCTCCGTGCTCTGTACTGTAATTGAGGAGACAGTGAAGGCATCCTGGCAAGGTCAGGGCGGCGGAAGAGGATTGTATAATGCGTGGGTGGGGCGGGGACTGCTTTGCATTGCTGCGGCGTGTATTCGCAGTGTGTATATCCGTGGGAGAGTCAATCGACCAATTGGGATTGCCCTCCCGGCAACATTTATAGTATACACGCAGTACATCCTCCCGAGCGAGGCTCGACCTTCAGCCCCTCCCCCTGTTCCTGCACTCTAGCCCACCTTCATCCTCCCGCCCATAAAAGGATTACAACCTCCGTGTGGTCGCGGAGAGAGAAAATACAACAAGAACAAAAAAAAATGGGCAAAACTAATATAAGGCAAAAAAAAAAGCTCTAATCAAACCACTTGGTCTTCAGTGGGAGCAGTGATTGATGTTGCGGCTCGTCCTTCTTGAACTCGTACAAGGACTAATAGTGAGAGAAAAATTGATTACTGCGGTGGTATGCACTTAACTGAGAGTGACCCCGTTTTGAGCTGGGAAGTGATGCCCATAGAGGCCTTTCTCCAGAAGACACCATTAAAGCAGCGGCTAAAACATTGAGCACCACACTTAATCATGACTCTGTGAGCGACCGAGCCCCACTCCCCCACCCCGAGTGCAGAACACAGCTGGGATCCTTTTCCCCTCCACGTGGAGGCCAGCTCTCTCCACTAGTCAGTTGTCACACAGGATTTCCAGTGTGTAGGTCTTATCTGAGTGCCATTACTGTTTGTTAATTTTGTGATAAAGTGCACGCAATGATTGGAGCCCTGAGTTAATTTTGTGATAAAGTGAAAGTGATGATTGGAGCCCTGAAGGGGAATGAATTAGCTTTTGGAGCACATGATGGGCAGCCATCTGCAATCTGTGTCCTCAGGTGGATACAGAATTAGTCTGAGTTAAATAAAAAAAACTCGGATGTCTGTCTCAAAGAATAATGATTATTGTCAGAATGTTTACAATATTTGGTAGCCCCGCTTTCATTTTTCACTGCACCTACGCTACGATACTTGTATATTATACATAAATGAAAATAAAAACTGTGTACGCCCTCTGAAGTAATTCCAATGGTAAGCTGTGTTGTTTTCAGCCCATGGAGCAATGGTGGATTCGGGCACGCCCCGAATTACCCGTACGACGTGTGTCTCAAAGAATCCCAAAAGAGAAAAGCCTTTATTTGTCATTGTAAGTGACACAGGGACGACAAACAAGAGCATGCAGACGTGGAACAATATATTAGAAATATAACGCAATGTACCTCTGTGTACCTCTCTGTGCTATCGGTGCTCATTAGCAGGCGAGCTGCATGTGGGCCTTTGAGAAGCCCTGGCTGCTACATGGAGGGGGGGTGGGGCGGTTTGTTTATTTAATAACTTCTTGCGTTGCCAAAGGGCACATCTCCACAGGGGGGGAGCTGGTTAATGGCCTGTGGGTGAGGAATGTTTGTGCTACTATGTTTTCTCATAAAGTATTTACAGCCACTGATCGGCCCCACTGGTGGTCCTATAGGCCTGGTGGGCACAGGCACCTCGGTGCAGTCCAATGCAGGCAGGCAGTGTTGGTTCATGCACAAGTATAGTACAGTTGTACACACACACACACACACACACACACACACACACACACACACACACACACACACACACACACACACACACACACACACACACACACACACACACACACACACACACACAGTACCCTAGCCCTGTTTTTAGGACTCGAACTTCGGCAAGAATTTCCAGAGCGAACATCCGAACAATTCGTTTCTAATTAATTTAAAAAATAACTTTGATCTCCGAACCTCTGGGTGCTTTTAACCAGGCTGCAATTCATAAATAGATCCTATAGGTTGCGACATCAGTGAAATAAGGGTTACGTTCACAACGTGTCCCCGGGAAGGATTAATAATGGCGCTTTTATTAGTACTCTTATTATGCATATCGCATTCTCGCTGAGATATATTTTCGAGTTAAAAAACAACAACAAAAAAAACAAAAAACGAATGGTTCAAGCTCATTAATTAACATTAGAGTGCCAACCCTAATGAGCGAACGTTCGAACCCTCGAAAGTTCGGGGACAGCCTTAACACACACGCACACGCACGCATGCATGCATGCATGCACATACTGAAGCTTTTTTAATGTTTTTTTGTGGCTTTTGCCTTTATTTTATTTTAATACATTTTTTTATAGAGGGACAGACAGTAGGCTGACAGGAAAAAACTGCAGAAGTTAAAGAATTACTTTACTATTTGTCATCAAATTATTTATTGGCTTCCATGAATTCAAGGAATACATTTCTAAACTAAGTGCTGCACCCAAATCCATTTGAAAAAACGACAAAAAAGAGAGGACAAGCACCAGACTTGAGAACTATTAGTGGGCACCGGATTGGCCGCATCTTGCCTGCCCAAAATGTAATTCCTGAAAACGCTACTGGCGTAGACCTACCCCATCCTACTCAGCTATGGACAGTTAACACAGGAGCTAAATGTATTCCTTGAAGGGTGCAGTACTTAGTTTAGACAGTTTTTGGTTTAGACTTAGTCATTGGTTAGACCAGTCATTAGTCCTACAACTACAACCTATCTCAAACCCTCACCCTAAACCTAACCTCCCACGGGGCAGCACACCTAAACCTAACCTTAACCCATGTCTAACCAATGACTAGTCTAAACTAAGTATGCACCCCATGGAATTTGGCTAGGCGGCCGTTTGGCCTCGCCTTATTGTACATACGCCACTGGTCTACGCATATATAATATATTACACTTGCTCAATACAATATATTACTTTAAAATTAAGGTAATAAGTAATAAGAAATATATTCCAAATATAAAGTAATATACCCAACACTGCCGGCCAAGGTGCCTGGGCCGCTGAGCCACGGCCCAGGCCGCGCTATGGACTTCTGTCTGAAATAAAGATGCGATAATACAGATTGTCCCTCATATATGGTGTGTGTATACTGTACGTGCGTAATCAGTGTATAAACATGCAGTTCATTTAAAGGTCAAGATCTGTTTTGTTTGAAAATATGGTCAACAAGATGGCCGATAAGAAGAATAGTAACAACTCCGAATTCTATGGTTCAACCACTACTGCTTTCCACTGTGTTCCCATAGAATATGCTAGAGGTCAATGCAGGTAGCAGTCTCAGGCAGCCACCCTGGAGCACATGTTGGCACGCACGTGTCCATTTGCAGGAAGAGACCTCCCCCCTCTCCCCACACTCATGTGACGGAGGGTGGCTAGAGGGACAACTTCAATTATGTTCTTCTGCTCGCTGGCATTGAGCTAGCGGATGGGGGCGTTGATGATGTCACAAGATAGCATGGGTGGCAAACAGCTGTCCGACAACATCGCAGGGGCAAGTGGGAGATGTCTGAGTAAGATAAACCAATATCGTCTCGGCACTTGTATCACAATCCAAACCCATCTCCTCAACAACACCCCTCTGGCTATCACTCACCATCCACAAATGTTTTTTTATACGGGTAGGTCTGAGCAAGCTTGATAAATAAGATCCATAGTATATAACCAACCTGAGACCTCGGATTAGCAACTGTGATGAGGGAGAGCGAGTGCATTTTCCGGCAGCGGCATCAGCCGCGGAGTACACGCTGATGTAAATTGATCAGGTGGAGTCATTGTGAATGCATGTAGGGCTCCTGGATTGAAGTTTCTCTCTCTCTCTCTTTCTCTTAATCAAATATGAGCAGCCAAGGCCCTGCACTAAATTCTCGTCACCAGCAAGGTGGGGTGAACAAATGGGAGTGAATGGAGGTCACAATCCCCCTATCATGGTCAAGCTTCAGGGGTTTAATACTTCTAAGCAGTTCTGTAGCATGCATCAGGGAAAGTGCCACAAGGGAGATGGAGAGAGAGAGAGAGAGAGAGAGAGAGAGAGAGAGAGAGAGAGAGAGAGAGAGAGAGATGGGGTCAAGATCACTCTGTTTCCATAGCGATGAGTCGACACAGCATGTCACCCTGTCTATCAACAGCAAGGTGGTGTTTTTAACTTAATTGTTTTGTCGTGCTAGCAGAGATGGCAGTCAGATAGACAGTCATGGAGGGGGACATTGCTGCTGAGGCAGTGGGAGGAAGATAATAAGTAATAATAATAGTCTCTCTTGGAAGCACTGTAAAGCAGAATTGTAAACAATACAAATCCTGCACAGCACTCTCCTGATTCGGACAGCCAGAGACACAACAGCAAAGGAAAAACACAACTGCTTCCCTATATAGAACAGTGAGAGATCATTGGCTGTTAAATCTATACAAAAGTGTTACAACTCTACTTTATGTTCTGCCTTTTTCTCTCTCTCTGTTTTGACAAAAAGTTACTTTTTGTCAAGTATTGGCAAAAGTATTGGCAAAAGTGTGGATAGCATTATAGAAAAGTTGTTCACAGTCTGTTGAATTCACTCCTTTCTTGGTTGAATGAATGAGAAAAATAAAAGTATTAAACCAGACAAATAAATATTGATATGCTAATTCCAAGATGCTGCAATCTTTACTTCAGGCTGATAGAGCGAAAACAATGACAGCCATTGTTGCTGTGTCCCTCCAGAAATATTCAAGTGCTACGGTGAATAGCACTTTAGACTTTAATCCACAAAGCCGCTCATTTCCCATGTGCATGTTCACCCTGTTACAACAGCATGGATTAGTAAAGCTCCCACACACCTGCCATGAAGAGCCTTTTAAAGCGAAAGGGCTGCTCGGGTGGTAAAGGGGTAAAGTACCGGGCCACCGCTGGCAGGTGAGTCAGTAGCATACAAGAGCATGTGGCTACACAGAAATGTGTGGGGAGGGTTAAGAAGCATATAATCTCTCGAGAACAGATTCCGAGCTCCGCTGCTGAATCTGTCAGCAGGGGCACTCAGAACGTGTGGACATTGGGGATTAGCGGAATGAAAACATGCACCATGCACCCACCGGAAGAGGTGGGCTGAGGGCGGACCGAATGGGCCAACATCCTGTTATCCACATTCCATTGGGCAGTGCCCGCAGAGGCAAATTCAAATGGAAACAACAGTTTTTTTTGTTTTGTTTTCTGCCGTTCTCATAATTATAGGATACTAGCCCTTACCCGTTGTGAGATATTGCCCCCTCCCCCCCTTGTGGCCGCCGGGGGTACTGCGCCCTGGGTGCGTTTTTAATTCACTAATACATTAATTATTAATCATTAATGTGTAAAATCAAAAAAAGGGCTTCGTTAAGACCTCCATATTATTATGGTCAATGCCTGTGTGAAAAGTGGGAGCGATTGGTGCAGGTGGTGAGGAGATACGACGGTGTTTCTGACACACATTCATTCATTCAGACAGACATTGACTGAATTATAGTATGACAGACATTGACTGAATTATAGTATGATGATGATGATGATGATGATGATGATAACAACTAAATTGGGAGACAACCTGGGTAAAAAAAATCTATTAAATAAAACTGACTACTCTATATAAAATAAAAATGTGACGAGCAGTGACACACATACTGTATAGCAGGTACTGGTGGGTTGAACTGTGTTGCTGATGAGAGCCGTCAAGTGTCTAGCGTTAAAATAATTCAGACATAGGAAGGAACCATTCAAGAGCTCCTACACCGCCACACTAGAAACACGCACGCATACATTGTGCGGGTCAGGTTTTTTTTTATGACCCACGGGTCCCGCATGTATTCATAATTTTACTCGTAAACACACACACACACACACACACACACACACACACACACACACACACACACACACACACACACACACACACACACACACACACACACACACACACACACACACACACACACACACACACACACACACACACACACACACACACACACACACACACACACTGCATGCATAACCGGTGCTCCCATACAAGCATATAGGCTCGTATAATAGTAGAAACAATATTAGATTTTTTTTCATGATTCATTTTTGGAGGGTCTGAACGACATGAGGGACTAACGGAGATTGAAGGCCACAACATTCCAGCTCTTTGATTTGGCTTCATGGGCATCTCCACTACACTCTGCTCTCTAAGTAATTAGCCCAGACTTCAGGTCTTCTCAAGGACTAGGTGGTACCGTGGTACAGCTACCCTCACTTTCAGTCTGGTAAACTGGACAGGGCTTTCTCAGGGATGTACACTCCGTAATCTGAACTCACTGACCCTGTCCAATGCAGCACCTTCTATGTGGACCTTCTAAATGATGGTATAGATACAAGCTCAAGAGCTCAGTATCCTTATTTTACTGACAGATTCCTTTAGGACCAGTATAAGATGCCCTGAGGGCGAGAAGCGACCTTTAGGGCTGAAACAACAGCTCTGGGAATGCCCATATACAGTATGGACTAGGGCATTCACTTTGTCATTTTTACTATAGACTAGTTGCCTAGTTTACTAGTCGACTAGTTGTTTAACTACCTATTATGTAAAATGATTTTTTTGGAAATAAATATTTGTACATTTAAAAACTAGGACTGACTGACATGCTGACATGACATGCAGGTTTTCATAGTAAACTGGTCGCAAATCACAAACATCAGAACCAATCACATTTAGCCATCAAAATATATTTGCCAAAGCATAGACTTTGTAGACTCAAAACAAATTAGGAGACAAATTGAAAATGTAGACACCCGCAATCATGCCATTACATAATTTGTTTCTTCTCCCCACAGGTTCATTCAGACTCGGACCCGGGTGACGGCAGCGTGAGGTACGTTCTCAGCGGCGAGGGCGCCGGGACTCTGTTCAAGATAGACGAGAAGTCGGGCGACCTCCACGCCACCAAGAGGCTGGACCGTGAGGAGAAGGACATGTACATCCTCCACGCCAAGGTGATAAACCGCTTCACCAACGAGGTGCTGGAGGGCGACTCCGAGTTCGTCGTCAAGATCCACGACATCAACGACAACGAGCCCAGGTTTACCAGCAACCCCTACCTGGCCCGGGTCCCCGAGATGTCCGACATTGGTGCGTGCCCTGTGCTCTGTTGTGTGTCTACTACATACCAACCCTGTACAGTCTGTAGGAATGTAGGCTACATCTATATTTAATGCATTATGGTGATGCTTTGCTACCGTTACGACCCAGCCTAGGAGTCACAATTTAAGGTGCAAAAAAAGAATGGTCTCCCTCCTTCCCAGTCCCCAAACACAGCCAGTTAAAATCCACAAAGTCAAAGTTGCATTTTATACTGAAGATAAAAACCCATTACCTCATGGTGGGCCCATAAACCTCTTAAAATATCTTAAAAAGGTCAGAAGGAAGACGTCTGATGAACTGGAGACGGGCAGGTTTTATAGTGAGGTCCATTAACACAGTCAGTCCGGTCACAGTCGGACACCATTCCTTAGAGTATATTTATAGTAGAGACGTCACAGAGAGGAAACACTGAAGCGCAAAATACATGGTGGCCGAAAGTGGTATTGCACTATATGGGCCAAGCACTATGCATTGCGAGCGTTCACGTGTCATGCTCCATACGTGAACGCCATGGTCCATACGTGAACGCCATGCTCCATACGTGAACGCCATGGTCCATACGTGAACGCCATGGTCTATACGTGAACGCCATGCTCCATACGTGAACGCCATGGTCCATACGTGAACGCCATGCTCCATACGTGAACGCCATGGTCCATACGTGAATGCCATGCTCCATACGTGAACGCCATGGTCCATACGTGAACGCCATGCTCCATACGGCCCAACGCGATAAGCAATCCCAGAATGTGGCGGTCCGTACTGAAATGAACTGGGCTAGAGACCGTCCGGGGCGGTCGCGGAACGGCCGTGCGCATGCACGAACCAACCCCCCCCCCCACACACACACACGAACCAACCCCCCCCCACACACACACACACACACACAACGGCGTAACAATGCACATCAACGTTATTATACTGGAAGTCTGGAACAACGAAAGCACAAACAATAATAATAAGCTGTAGCCTGTCAAGTGTCAACCTGTCACCGGGGGACTAAACACGCACACCGAGAGAGAGAGAGAGAGAGAGAGAGAGAGAGAGAGAGAGAGAGAGAGAGAGAGAGAGCTCCGGCCATAAAACGATCAATGATCAATAAGCTGCATCGCATGTAATATCCTTACCATGGCTGATCATATCATGCCGACCCTTCGTTACAATGGCAAGCTTTTCTTGAAGTCCTTCCTTCTCGATTAATCTCATTGGTTAAAAAAAAAACAAGCGCTGTTGTACCTGCACAGAATGGAAGCAGAGCATCCAGCCTGTCTAAATGAGAAACAGTGCAGTGGCAGCGAAATAAATACAATATATAATATTTGTTAAAAAGAAAAACGTATTATAAAATATACATTTCTGCATCAGGCAAGTGCAGGGCCAGCAGAGAAGGCCTTGCTGGCCCTGACGGCCCACCACTGACTGGTTCAAACCCGGAAGAACGCCTCATGCGCTGGGTGAGCAACTCAATGCAAGTGGATGACGTCTCTATATAACTCTATGCACCATTCACACCAGCTGGAAGTCAATCAGTCACTCATCAACATTCTATCACTATGAGGGGAAGGACAGGCAGACCAAAACGGCACACAGCACAAATACACATGACCCAAGGGTCAAAATAACTACATCCCAGTAATCTTTGACACGTACATACTGTTATACTGTAATGTAATGTTCTTATACAACTGGCAGTGATCAAATATGCAACTAATGCGGGACTGTGTGTGCGTGCGTGCATGTGTGTGTGTCTGTGCGTGTGCGTGTGTGCGTGTGTGCGTGCGTGCGTGCGTGCCGTGCCGTGCGTGGTGATCAGGCTTAATGTTCAAACAGGATAGAGACATTGCAAAATCCCATGCAGTCTTACCGGATCAATGGGAGTTTATCAATCATAATAATGGAGCCGACCGAATGATAGGATGGCTCGACTAATTAAATGAGAATCATTAGGAAACATAAACAAAGTAAACCCATCGCTGTGACGGTTACAGCTGTACGGGAGCAGATATAATCTTTTTAAATAGAGTAGGCCTATCTTATTCACGCAGCGTACAACTGTCAACTCCGTCACTGGTTTGAATAAACGTTCTACTCGCCCTCCACAATTTCTCAGACATTACCGCTGTTGATTTTGCATTACCGTTTGTTCTTGTCACTCTGCGCTAAATTAAATTTCAATTACTGTGCATTCTAGCTCTAGCAAGTGCAGACTGTGCTCTGGAGCATAGATAAATAGTCCACTTGCCAGAATGTGAACCCAGGCATGTTGAGTACACCAATGTTTTACGTTAGAAATGTTGAGTATGGGTCCCCAGCATGTAGAAACTGCCGGATGCTAACTTGCGGGAACTGGTCTTTTAGAGGTTCCTAAGGCTAGACCCAAAACTAAAAGGCATGGAGAAGCAGCAGTTTATACATGCTGGGGACGTCCCATACTCAAAACTTCTAACCTTGGTGTACTCAACATGTCCGGGTTCACAATGGGGCTCTATGGGGTGGCAAGTAGACTAAAATGGTAAATACAAAGAGATCCTAATCAATACTTGCACAAATACAGGCTGCTGATGCTTGGGTACTGCTGCTGCTGTTCTGAGGGCCACTGGTCTTTAATGCCAACTACTGTAACTGTCACAAATGTGTGTGCGTGTGTGTGTGCGTGCGTGCGTGCGTGCGTGCGAGAGAGGATGCCACTGGAAGCAGCGCAGGTGTCCATGGCAACAGCCGAGCTGTGATGACACCGCTTGGCAGAGCATGACATGTTCCTGAGTTACTATGTCCAGACACTGCCCCTTTAAATGTGACACACGCATTCAGAGATTACTTTGACTATCATCACAGCTAGAACTAGAAATGTACTCTGTCGAGGTGCCAACTTGCTCCTTGCTCACAAGTAGGCTATGTATGGCCTCCCTTATTGGCTGTTGATGGTGACGTAACCAAATCTGTTTCAATCATTAATCCTATTGAAGTAGGGACGTCATGAGGTGCGCTCACCACTGGCATCACCACTGGCATCGATACATGTTTTCAATATGGTATAGGTGTATAATCTCATACTGGACATTCTGTGGATCCATTGTATAACATGGATCGTCAGTCAGTCAGTCAGTCAGTCAGTCAGTCAGTCAGTCAGTCAGTCAGTCAGTCAGTCGCTCACTCGCTCACTCGCTCTCTCGCTCTCGCTCTCTCGCTCTCTCGCTCTCTCTCTCTCTCTCTCTCTCTCTCTCTTAGTGTCTACAACACACAACTTCTCATCCTTACGAATTACATTTATGGGGTGTAACAAACTCAAATGTTTAGTCCTTGATATTAAATTAGCATAAGTGCTTTGGGTCATTGTCCTCATTGTATTGCAAAATTACAGCATACTGTACATTTATTCCAGTCTGCCATTAAATATTTCTAGTCAATTAATTTTCTTACGAATGTAATGAGGCGCTTTTCCCTGTAAGGCACCATTTGGGAGGTAGTACTTTGCATTTTTCCTTCTTTTTTTGTGCTCTACTGAGATAGATGCCTCAGCCATTCCTCTGGGATGAGAAAATGGATCACAGCCATTCACCCGCAATCAGATATTAGCCTTGCTAGGTCCTCAAGATCTCCAAATGCACTAATAGCTTTCTTGGCATTTGCAAAGTAACAGAAGCATATCAGTGCATATCAGTGCCAGCTCCACTGCGTAGTGAGAGGAGGGTGAAGTAGTACTAACACATCAGGACTCATCAGTTACCTGCAAAAATCAATCCGCCATGAGGCTATAAGTGCCCTGAGGCTGCCTGGCAGATATCTCCTTAGCTAACGTGATAGGATAAGAAATGATCGATCACCTGTTTCATGCCTGCGCCGGTGGACAGCCGTGGCCGGAGGCTTTACATTTTCAGGTTATTCCTGACATTTGCCTCAAATGTCCACAAGGATGAATTATTAGGAGTAGGTGGTCAAATTTAAAGGCCAGGAAAACCTTGGGTGAATCATTATATGACATTAGGGATAAAGGCCTGTCAACTTGGACTCAAGTAGTAACGGATTTGAAGTACAGCATAGGCGGTCGAAGCGCAAATTGCACAAGGTCATTGGGTCAGTAAATTCCTTCAAATGTGATGTGATATTTAAATTCTATGAAATGCTATTTAATTTGATCCTAATCATTTGTTTTGCTTGAATACAAGATGATCTGACACCTCATCAGAAGGTGCATCAACTTGAACAACAATCCACAACTGATCTAATCTGCCACTATTTTGTCCTCTCTTCTCTCTCCTTCCTGCCACTCTCTGCCAGGCACCTCTGTTATTCAAGTGACGGCCACAGACGCAGATGACTCCACGTACGGGAACAGTGCCAGGGTGGTCTACAGCATCTTGGAGGGCCAGCCGTACTTCTCTGTGGATCCCGAGACGGGTCAGTGTCCAATTTGTCGATTTGGAGGGGAAAAAAAGTGTACCCCTGGAGAAAAATAGGGGAGGGTTATGCCTTTCTAATCTCAGTCCAAGGGAAGGTCATCTAATTTTACTTTGGGTCCAATGGAGGGTCAAGGCATTTTATACCAGGGTACATTTAGAACCAGGATACATACATTTTATACCAGGGGTACACTTTTAAAAAACAATGGCAGCCATGTCTACATAGAAATTTAAAGAGTTAAGTCTTAAAAAGACAAAAGAGTGGCTGCACACACTGATAGCCAAAGAGCCGATTATTTATTAGGATGCAGAGTAAAAACCAACGTCAGGGTATGGCAGTTGTACTGCCGAAACGTTGGTTTTTACTCTGCATCCTAATAAATAATCGGCTCTTTGGCTATCAGTGTGTGCAGCCACTCTTTTGTCTTTTTAAGACTTAACTCTTTAGATGTTTCTGCCGTGAGCTGGCACCACTACTAAGACTGGTGTGCGTTTAGCATCCTCCTGCACAGTACCTAGAAATGTAAAACAACAACAACAACAAACATCACATCCCTCCTCCCTTTTATTTAGAGAACCACATAGACTGGGTAGGATGCACGGACCATAAATAAAAGGTCATAGCCTAAAGATTAAAAGCAGTTAAAGTCAGTGTGCTTGTGGTGGTTTGTTCCTTGGCAGTAAGCCCAAATGTTTAGACAGCGGTACCGATTAGGCTGTCGAACTAATGAACCCATCAATTTAGCTGCCAATTAACATTTACCACCCTCAAACTAGTGGCCATAGTCCATTTGTATTTACTGAAATCAGTCGACTGTGTGTACTCTCACTCCGTTTACATAGCTGAGAGATGCATTCTCATAATTTAAATTACACACCATTGAATGTTTAATATTGTCCATCCAATATAACACATTGAATAATAAAGATCACACTCGTGTGAAGTGAGGCACTCTTATCATCATACATCATCACATTCCGTCGATATGGGGTACACACAAACACACAAAGCTGGGTATCTCAAAATAAGCAAAAAAAACCCTCTCTGCTAAGGAATTACACATCCACCCAAAGCTACATTTCTGGCCCATTGGTGTTCCCTTCATAGGATGGTTATCATCAATCAACGTAAGCACGGGAAATAGTTGGAATCAACTATCTTCAACGGCTCTCACTACCTCAACTCAAGGCAATTCAGCTGTGTCCAGTCATTATCGATAACTAGTCTCCATCTTATCCCTAATGTAATTCCTCTGTCTATACCGGCAGTGCACATAATAATGATAAATGGTGCATTTATATAGCGCCTTTATCCAAGGCACTTTACATAGATTGTGCATTCACCCATTCACACGCATTCATACACCGATGGTGGCGGAAACCATGCAAGGCACCAACCAGCACATCAGGAGCAATTAGGGGTTCAGTGTCTTGCTCAAGGACACTTCGACACTAACTATGGGGGAGCCCGGGTGCGAACTGGCAACCTTGCGGTTACCACCCGGCCACTCTACCCCTGAGCCACCGCCGCCCCAGTATGGTAGATGTCCTGACAGTCTCTACTGCAGTGCACACATAGTGGTAGATGTCCTGACAGCCCTACAACATCCTGAGAGCTTGTGTGCTGTACTACGTCCAGCTGAATGGTTATCTGGAATGAACTTCCCATTGCAAACAGAACTGCAGTCTCACTGACCAGGTCTATGAAAACAGATAAAAAAGAAGCAACTAGTTTCACTACTTAAGCCCTATTACATCAGCTATTTTTAAAAAGAATCATGAAAGCAAGCCAAAATAAGCAATTACTCTTCAGAAATAAGCCCAAACTATAAAGCAACAGGCAACTATGAATATTAAGCTATGTTACAGGAAAACCAGCCCAAAGTCGCTTATAATAAGCAGAACTGGCAACAGTGCAAACCAGTGCTGGTGGCTGCTTTCTGCAATTTGCACCGGGGAAAATAATGTTTTGTCGGCAGACTTTTTTGTGCTGATAAGAAAATGCCAGTCTGTTGCAATTTTAAGCAGTCTTTGACTAGTCTGGACAAGTCTTCTTGTTGTGGAGTTTAGTCACTCTGGAGTGCCTGCTAAATGCATAAAAATTGTGAATTGTTATCGACACAAGAGGGAATTATGAACCAGCTCGATCATGAGGTGTGAAGGAATTCCACATCCAGCCAAAGCTGCTGGTGCTGCATGGTTTTAGGACCATCTGGCAGACAAAAGACAAAGTCTCTTCAAAATATCTACCAGACCGAGGCTCCAGGGATCGATCTAGGAGCCTTCCATTGTCCAAGCGGCCACTCTACCTTTAGAGCTCCTGGTTTGCTGCAGTATGGAGACACTTGTGTATCTAAAGATTCCCTAGCTAGCACCTTAAAACGCTTATTGTCTACTAACTGTGGAATGTTGTTCTCCACTGTGGCACGTACTTGTCACACTGTTTGCAGTGGTAAGATTTTTCCCCAGTGTGGATATGCAAATGTATCTGAAGTTCAGATAAATATTGGAACTCCTGTCACACTGCGTACAACGGAAGGGCTTTTGTCCAGTGTCATTACTCACTCACTGAAACACATGTCGCACTGTTCACAGTGGTATGCTTTTTTCCCCAGTGTGGATACGCTGATGTCTCTGCAGTTCATTCAGAAGTGGTGAAACTTGTGTCACACTGCGTACAATGGAATGGTTTTTCACCAGTGTGGCGACGCTGGTGGGTCTGCAGACCACCAGACTGATTGAAACTCTTGTCACAGTGATTACAGCGGAAAGGTTTTTCCCCAGTGTGGAGACGCTGGTGTCTCGTCAGATTACCTTTCTGACTGAAATTCTTGTTGCACAGTTTACAGTGGAAAGGTTTTTTCTCCAGTATGGATACACTGGTGTGTTTCCAGACTACTATTAACACTGAAACTCTTATCACACTGCAGGTGTGAGGTTTCCGCTCTGTGTCATTATTTACTTCTCTTTGAGTTAAAGTCTTGGTAAATACAGTAGTTTATGGTTGTAGGATCCTGGTTCATCTGTCAGTCCTTGTTTCTGGCTGTTTATAGATGTTGTTATTGGCTGACAGGCCATCAAGATGACCTGTCCATTCCTCATGAGGCAGTAGAGGTCGTTGTTGCGGAAGTCGTGACACATGAAGGCGTATGGCCACTCAGAACAGGAGACCTGAGTCTGGGAAGGCTGTGAGTGGAGGTCAGTGAGTGGAGGTCCTGTGCGCTCTAGGGTCTACTTTTGGAACTGAAGCACAAGCCTCCTCAAATGTCCTCTGAAAATTATAATTATAATGGGTTTAACTCCACTGTCCTTATATCAAACAGATACTGTACCAATACTGTAGGTCCTCAAAATAAAATAAAATGAGGGGAAGGTGGACCTTAAGTTTACATTACTGTATGCATTGTCAGGGACCACATGCAAAATCTCCACGGTCCGCCATTGGTCCATGGACCGTCAGTTGAAAACACCTGCTCTGAAAGGGGGGGAAAAAATCACTTCTATGGGAAGTTTGGCTGTTTAGAGAAATTGATCTCTCTCATCGCTTCCATTCATGACGGAATGCAAGCCAGGGTCCAAGAGAATGGTGATGCATCCGAGCCGTTCCCATGCAGTCAGGAATGAACTGAAGCAATGATGCGTTCTGGCTCTAAACTCTTCTCCATCGTGTTCTCCACAATGCTGCTGGATGCTTTCACAGACTGTGAAAGAGGTGTTTACATCCAGCTCCGCTTCAGTGGCAAACTATTCAACTTGCGTAAGTAAAAGCCAGTAAAAATAAAAACATCCCTGATGCAGTTTATAAGTTGAAATCCATCTCACACAAAGGGATGTGTGTGTGTGTGTGTGTGTGTGTGTGTGTGTGTGTGTGTGTGCGCGCGCGCGCGTCTGCGCGTGTGTGAGACTGTGTGTATGTGACTGTGTGTGACTCTGTGTGTGTCTGTGTGTGCGTAGGTGCGTGCGTGCGTGCGCGCATGCGCGTGCGTGCGTGCATGCACAAATAAGCAACAATAACAAACATGTAGAGTGAGAGTAAAATGGGTAGATAGAGGGTTGATGGAAAAGCACATACACAGGCAGATAGGAGACGCACACGCAGATCCGACACACCAAAGGTCCGACATGAGGAACAACGGTCGGACATGCGGTCGAACATGCGCTGCTCCCGTGCTTGCGGTTATGGTTATGTTAGAGTTTGAGGTAGGTTGTTGGTCTAATGACAGTTGGACCAATAGTATGTCAGAACTAAAGCCTGTACCCGCAGATAGAGCACAGGCAGAGAAAGTGAGAGAGGAGAGATGGATGCTGTGGCTTAGTGTCTCTCAGTGACAGTGTAACAACAACCATTTTGCTCTCTTAAGGGTTTGTCTTCCTTCACTGAAATTGCACATTAAGAGAAAGAAAAACAGTGAAATCTACCCATATCTTCTACCTGCCTCACTGCAGTATTGGTGAAAAAAGAGCAGGTCTTTTTTTTTCTTTTTTATATTCACCCCCCACATCAAGTGGTGTTGTCAATTTATTAGTAGGTGATTTTCTAGCAGCTTTTTTTCCCCCGGCCTCCCTTTTATATACTTCAACACTCAAATCCGTGAATGGTTCAACAGGAGGCAGACAATGACAGGTGATGCATACCTTTTGAATATGCAGCCAATTATCACTTCACTCATTCTTCTGTCCCGTCTCCGGAGATCCAGCATGCCAGAACAGTTCTCCTTCCACCTGCCTGAGCCTCGGCTCTTAAAAGAGCACACTGAATGTTAAAATGCATCCAGAGATTATCAACGCTCCTGGAAAACATGTCTCAAAAGGCACAAGGATATTTTTTGCTTTGCTGTGATGCTTTTAATGAAATAAGGTGCAGAGTGGTTTAAAGAATCATAACGTGTCAATACATTCACCCGTTAATCGGCACGGTACCATACATAAACACAGACATATTTTTTGCCGTTACTGGCTTTTATTTAAAGTTTTCACTGGTTTTTGAAGTCATGTGTGTTTGAATTTGGTCAAACTCACACATGACTTCACACTCTGCAAGGTCACAGTCAAGAGACAGACATAGAACAAGAGTTGTGTCTTTATACAAACCTCTAGCATGAGAGGAACCTTGCCTGAGCATTATCGTACTGACCTTTAATTTCCTACTATTTACTGCATCTATTCAGTGGTGGAAAAAGTACACTCATGTCTTACTTAAGTAAAAGTATCAATACTGCAAACGCAATGTAGAAATACTTTGTTACAAGCAAAAGTCTGAAGTTCAAAATGCACTTGAGTAAAAGTAGAAAAGCTATTTTCAAATGGCCAAAATGTAAATAGGGCTGACTTAATGTATGTTTCGTAATAATAATCAAGTAACTAGTACCTATAAGTTTTAAAAGTAAAGTAAAAGTACTGAAGCTTATTCTTCAGCTCTAGGTGTACGTATCACTCCACGATGAGAGCCTGAGCTAAATGCTTACAGTGTTGAATGTAAATCTGTTCTGAAATGGTGTGCTGCTCTCCACAGGTTTGATCAAGACGGCCCTGCCCGGCATGGACAGGGAGGTGAAGGAGAACTACCAGGTTGTGATCCAGGCTAAAGACATGGCTGGACAGATGGGGGGGCTCTCAGGGACCACCACGGTCAGCATCACTCTGTCAGACGTCAACGACAGCCCGCCACGCTTCGCCAAGAGTGAGTATAGCTTCTTGGAAAATCTTATCACGAACACTGGCTGTGCACAGGTCGTACACACGCTGATTGAATAGAGTGCAAAAAGAAAGAATACAGAACACAATCACCTTGTTTCACTTGTCTCAGTGTGAGTTATAGTCCGTTTCACACCCAGTATCACATATACGTACATACTGTATACTCCAAAACTATTGCAATCAGAACTACAGATTCACTCCCAATCTTCCGCCGCAGTCTGAAAATACACCTCTTCAGACTCCATTGCCCATAGCACTTGCCATAGTACTTGCCCTAGCCTCGACCTCCCACAGGCGTATGCAAAGGCTCAATTTATGTATCTTAGATAGCATTTTATGTAGATTTAGATAGCAGTTAATGTAGACTTATAGCATGTTATGTAAACATAGCACTATATAGTACTGTATATGCATAGTTTAGATATTCCACTGTTACGTTTTTAGCTTACGTATGATTCATGATGAATCATACGTAAGATGAACTATCTTTGTATGTATATGATGTATTGCCATGCTTTTTACCAGCTGCAAAGCTGATGGCTATGAAACTTGCACGACCAGACCGACACCAGTAGTCTGTGGGTAGTAGTGGGTTGCCAAACTTGAATTGTTTTTCTCCTCACAGTTGCTTGGCTGGTTTTTGGAGGTTGGTTAGCTTATTTCTGTCACGACAGTTGCCAACACTGGCAAACATACTGACGAGTACTTTTGATTGCTGATTGGCTGCCTTGTGTCCAGCATCAACCTACAGTATAACATCCCATAGTCTGCACGCCATGAAGAAGAGTCACAACATAATACTAGCCATGTGGAAATTGACGCCAGCAACCAGGCATGTGGAAAATAAACCACACGCATCAAAGTGAATGGCATGACAACACGCATCGCATACTACAGTGGACCCCCGCGCCGACTTCCGCGGGGACCCCCCTTATCCGCAGACCCCCACGCAGACTATTGCGGACCCCCGCGCCGAGCTCCGCGGTCCTCCGCGGGGACCCCCGCACCGACCTCTGCGGGGGTCTTTGGGATAGAATTGAGTTGTTTTCTTGTCTTGTCTTTTTTTTGTTGTTGTATGAGACAACAAGTGCCCACTCTGGTTACATTGCTTTGCTATAGGCCACCACGGAATTCTGTCATGCAAACATGCAACCACACGCATCAACGTCAACTGCATGACGACACGCATCGCAGACTACCGCAGACCCCCGCGCCGACCACCGCGGACCCCTCTTATCCGTGGACCCCCACTATCGATCCGCTGTATTCTGTGTGGGGGTCCGCGGATAAGGGGGGTCCCCGTGGAGTTCGGCGAGGGTACAACCAAATGGACCCATAACAGTCCATTTGTACAGTCTCAGAGTTTATTGTTATAAAAGGGTCCTTTGGTTCCATTTGTAGTAGGCTACACTAGAGTCACCTGGACACATCCACAGATATTTACATTTCATAGCAGCTGGTTATCAATTCATAATGTATGAATTCTTGTTTTTGTTCTTGCTTAATGTAAATCGCTCTGGATTAAGAGTGTCTGCTAAATGCCTACATTGTAAATTGTAGCTCAGGCAAAATGCTCATGATTACATTATTTGTAATATTTCACGGTAGATGGATTTGGCAGCTCTGACCACTTAGCTACCTTGTTGAAGCCTGCATATTACTGAAGGATACAGAGTGGATACAGGAGGCGACTGCTCTACAAGGCTGCTTTGAATGCACTGAGTGGAGCATCTACAGTACAACTGGGGTAACCAACCAGGGGTTCGCGAGCTACCAGTAGCTCGAAGCTTTCATCAAAGTCCATCGCACAGTGGGATCCTGGCAGACGCACAGCCATCAACAGAATGTCTATTCGCTCACGGACCTCAAATCTGTTTAAAGGCTACAGTACAGGTCTAAAAATGTCCTCGGTTCAACGACTGTTGGAAAGCAAGTCGAACCAGCGGGGGTCGGGAAGACAGTGGACACGCACATACAGGGCGTGTGTGTTTGGGGTGCTATTGGTGTGGAGTGGATCATACGGCAGACAGTCTGCAAGTTGCCGTTTGGGTGACCGACCATAACCCGGAGCTGCACGGGAGTGAGGCGGGACATCGGCAGCACAGACGCGGCCGCAAGAGCCAGAGCGAGCCCAGCAGTACATCATCGGAGCACACAGGACCAGACTGCACGTGTGTGTGTGTGTGTGGCGCAGCGCCGATAAAGGCCTACAAACTAATTACAATGGTCATCGTATAATGTAGGCTGCTACAGTACTGAAGGACACTCTGTATCCTTCAGTACTATGCAGGCTTCAACAAGATAGCTAAGTGGTCAGAGCTGCCAAAAGGGGGTATAGGGGAGCTGCAGTGTAAGCATTTGTTGGTGCCTGTATAAAGACAGTTCAGTGTATTTTCCCCTCTTGTAGGACATTTAACATGCTGATGGTAGTCCAGAGCAATAATAAAAAGCATCAGGGTGGGCTGTCTGTTGTAGATGTATCACATTGCCAGTTTAATATCTGCCTCTGGGGGAGCATACACCGCAGTAATGTGGAAAGTAGAAAGGTCGCATTGGACAACCTACTACTTCTACGGGTGCATGCTTTTGGTTAGACATACCATTGGTCCGATATCTTAAACCCTCACCCTAACCCTAACCTCCCACGGGGCAGCACACCTAAACCTAACCTTAAACCTCTCCCAACCCTTAACACACCCCTCACCAAACTCAATCCGGTCGTCTTAACGCACCCCTCACCAACCTTAATCCGGTCGGTTAACGCACCCCTCACCAACCTTAATCCGGTCGGTTAACGCACCCCTCACCAACCTTAATCCGGTCGCCTTAACGCACTCCTCACCAACCTTAATCCGGTCGTTTTAACGCACTCCTCACCAACCGTAATCCGGTCGTTTTAACGCACCCCTCACCAACCTTAATCCGGTCGTTTTAACGCACCCCTCACCAACCTTAATCCGGTCGTTTTAACGCACCCCTCACCAACCTTAATCCGGTCGGACCAATGCTATCTCTAACCAATGCTATGTCTAACCAAAGGATTCCTCCCCTTCAGGGTGATTCAACAGGATTTGGAAATCATCCGTCCACACATAATGATTTTTTTGTATAAACAGCCAAGTCTCCTTTCATCCGTTGAGTCTACCCGATGATGACTGTCAATGTCAATGTCTAGTGTTAGCCCGACCCCAGAGTCCAATATTTGATCCGTTAACAGTCCCTTACTCCACGCTGCAGCGATCTCCAAAGATGGATGGCATTCCCACGTTTGCTAACAGGGCCGTGGGAATTGCCCGTTTGCTGGGATTAGCTCTCAGTCTCACCATAACAACCGCTCTCTTCCCACGCTTTCGTGTCCTGTCACTGTCCTGTGGTACCTCCCCACCGGGGCTCCAAGCCTCCAACTGATCCCGGGATAGCCATCGCGCAACTCCTGGCGTAGCAGTCCCATTCCTCTCTGTCCCCGCAGCGTTCACCGATCTCTATCAGAAAGTCAAAGTGAACAAACCTTCGCCCATCTGCTTTGCAAAGTGAGGACGAAACTGGCACTGAATCTAATTGTAGCAGTGAAAAACGATCGCTGGTGTCAGTGGAGGCCGTCGCCAATGTCGGTCGTGCCGCCATGTTCCATAGCACGTCTAATCAGTGGTGGAGTAAGTAGGCTGCATTTACTCAAGTACTATGTACTTAAGTACAATTTTGAAGTATTAATACTTGAATTGAGTATTTCCAATTTCCAATACTTTTACTTTCACTTACTTACACACCACATCTTAGAGGCAAATATTGTACTTTTCCTCCACTACAATTATTTGAACATTTTTAAATTACTAGTTAACCACTAGGCCGGCCACTCGCATGTGCAACTCACTGCATGCATATGCACATGTGTGCTGTACTATGTAAACATGTATATAATATGTGTTTGCGTGCATGTGTGGTAGTGTGTAGGGAAATGGACAACAAAACAAAACAAAACAAAAAATCTGTTGCAAAAAAAGAACACACGACCAAACACTGTTCCCCATTAATCTCTCCCCACAGCAGGGACACAAACACTGTTATTCCAGCCTTCCACCACCCATGGACAAGGACAGAGAGAGAGAGAGAGAGAGAATGCAGATAAAGGGGGAGAAGAAAGGTATACAACAGTGACATGGTGGATGGACGGGGGGAGAGGCAGTGACGGTGGGAGGGGGGGGAGTGACTGGTTCATGCATGGGAAGAAAAGATAGATACAGGAGGCAAGCGTGTGGCAGAAGGCTGCCTGTGACGGAGATGGAGAGCGAAATAAATGGGATAGGGGATGTGTGACAGAGGGGTGTAGCTTGAAGACAGGGGACAGAGGGAGAGTGAGTGGGTATTTATAAAGATACGGGGTGGGGGGTGACAGAAGGGTGTAGATAGGAGACAAGGGGGAAGTGAGAGAGAGAGTGCACGGGTATTTTAAGGGCACACCCAGAGGAGGCGGGGTGTCAGAGAGAGATATCATTGTCTGCCGGAGTGATGCCTCCCGTCTCCTCTCTCCAGCCAATACTTTCTGGATTGAGGAAAGCTATGGTGTGTTAGTATTATGTGCACACTCACTCGCGCACACAAGAGTGCTTTGTGTATCTATGTTATGCAGTCTCTGCGCGTGTGCGTGCACCTGTTACCAAGAACTGCCGACTCAAGCTTTGCCAAAACACTGTCAGCGTGTTTTGTTAGCGTGTCAGTGTTTGTCTCCACGGGCTGTGTGTGTATCATCGCCGCTCCTCCACACCAAGAGGCTATTTATGTAAGCATGCAAGATACAGGAGAGGACGCTCCAGCCCAGACAGGCAGCCATCCATTTATCTCACTGCGGGAAAAAACTGGAAATCATCTAGTATAAAAAATATTAAATCGAAGAAGAAGAAGAAGAAGAAGAAGAAGAAATTGCCTGAGAATTCATGCCACATATTTTTGTATCATCTCTGTTTTGTTTTTCATCTGAAACATTTTCTAAATATGAAATTAGATCTATACACATACCATCTATGCCTGTTCATTTTCTCTACGTTTCCGCCAAACGGACCGTTGTCACCCTTTCTGTGAAGTACACACCTTCTGACAGCCTGGAGACGGGCATTGTTCAAATTAATGAAACCTATCAAACCAAATGAAAAAAAATGTAAGGAATTATCGCATACCATTTGCTGTTCTCATCGTTTTTCCTGGCTCTGCTATCAGAGGTCAAATATATTGAGGTTTTACGCTTTTGCTACTCTCTCTCTCTCTGACTCTCTCTCTCATATTCCAGGCATGCATGAGTTCAGAATCCCGGAGTCAGCAGAGGTGGGCTCCGTGGTGGGAGTGATCCGAGCCGTGGATGCGGACATTGGCGAGAATGCAGAGATGGAGTACAAGATCCTGGGCAGCGAGGGCCCCGCAGTGTTGGACATTCACACCAATAAGAGCACCCAGGAGGGTGTCATCAGGCTGAGGAAGGTCAGAGCGCTAGCTGGGTTGGGGAAGGCTGGGGCCACCATAAGCAACCAACCTGGGGTGATACACAGTGGTGGAAAAAGTAGTATCAATACTGCATTATAGTAAAAGTACAAAAGTATTGGCATCAAAATGCACTTTAAGTACCAAAAGTACATTCTGCATAGTATTATGCAGAATGTCCCATTTCAACATTTCAAATGTATAAAACTCTTGAAAATAGCCAGTAGATCTGCTATTTTTCAAATGGCTGAAATGTATGGGCTGAATTGGTTAATGTATGTTTTGTAATATTAATCAAAATCTACAAAGTAACTAACATTTTCAAATCAACATAATGGAGTAAAAGTGCAATATTTGGGTCTGAGATGTAGTGGAGTAGAAGTAAGAGCATTGGAAATACTCAAGTAAAGTACAAATCCCACCAAATTGTACTCAAGTACAGTACTAACGTAAATGCACTTAGTTACTTTCCAGCACTGGTGATACAGTCTGGGGTAATAAAATGTGGAAGTTGCCTTGGTGAGGCACAACATGTCTTGTCTATTTACTTTGGAGGTACAGTAGGCCTATTCCAACAACATCAAAACTTGCTTTTAACCACTTTCAACCAGGAATCCTGATTTTGGGCATGTCATTATTTGTCAATAATATTATTAAGTAATAGATTGTTGTGAGATTGTACAAGAACTACGGTGTATACAGTAAATATACTGACCAACCACCACTGCATGTAAGCCTTCCATATAGGCAGCAATCCAGTGGAAAGAGTGAATGCTAAGCACCGAACTGCATTGGACTGTGAAATGAATGACACACATCACCTGAATGTAACTTTAGTTTTGACCCTCTGGGAAAACATTCAAATGCAGGCCAACGTTGACAGTTGTAAAGCCGCAGGCAGTTCTTCCCTCATTCTTCCTCACGCCCACATAGACCCACAGAGGTACTGATGGCCGGTATGGATTTCAGCATCCACCCAGCAGTGTGCACTGTGGCGCGCTTTTGATGTATTCAACAGTATCTGACAGTTGCTTCATCAAGCGCTCACGCCACAGCTCTCAATCGATCGCCACCCATCAAGCCTTCACTGAGTAGAAGTAATTGCCTCTTGTAGCTGCGGTAGGTTCTGTGGCGAGTGGAGGGAGCGGGGCTGAGAAGAGTGTGGGGGTAGTGAGCATGCCTCTGTTTTGGACTTTCTACATAAATGGGCTTGTCACGCACAGACCCCATCCTGACACTTTCTAAGCAACATTATTCCACTTTAGACATCATGCAGTCTGTCGGCATTAACACAAGACAGGCAAACAAATCGATGGTTCATAGTAAGTTGTTATTGATGGCATCCTGTCAGTGGTCAACCCTGCATCTGTCTCTCCCACTGTGTGCCTCCAGTGAAAAATGCTTACTGTGATCAACTGAGAAGAAATGTTAAAAAGATAGGAGTTATATAATACCAGTAAGACGCCCTGACCTTCAATAAACTTCCAATATTATTACTTTTCAAATGAATAATAAATAAGTAACTGCAGTATCTGTAATAAGATATTACTCCTCCTGAGTAACTTGCCCAACACTGGTCTGCAGCCTAATTCTGTTTCTGCTACCCAAAGCGTGAGGTTAGCTACACAACATCACCCGATGGTCCTTGTTAGAAATTCACTTGTGGTACTAGAACCCTACGACCCTACGGGGTTGGAGGTCTGGTTCTGTACTGCTCACTGTGCAAACATTTACACACACATCCTCATCCGCATCTAGTATCTACTGTGGTATGTGCAGTGGTGCAAAAAGTATACCCACATTTGTTTTTACTTCTTAAGTAAAAGTATCAATTCCACGATGTAGAAAGTCCCTGTTATAAGTATATAACAGGGTATAAAAAAATATTAAAAAAAAGTATAAAAGTGTAAAGTATAAAAATCTGGAATTCAAAATGTACTTGAGTAAAAGTACAAAAGTACGCATGCAGAATGCCCCGATTCACAAGTTTTCAAATGTATGTCCTAATGCCAGATTTTACGCTGTACTCACAATATGAGCTTGTAGATCAGCTATTTTTAAAGTGCAACCAAGCATAAAATTAATCAATTGTCTTTTAGTTCTACTGGATCTCTTCTCCACCAGTCCCTCCCTAACATTTTAGTCTAGTTTTTCATCAGTGAAAAAAGTTAGTCGAACTGTTTTCGTCATAGTGTTTAGTCGACAAAATCAACACTGTGCGCGTGTGCTCCTGCAGCCTCTGGACTTTGAGAAGAAGAAGCAGTACATGGTGCGTGTCCAGGTGGAGAACCTTCACCTGGACCCTCGCTTCTTCTCCGTGGGTCTCTTCAGGGACGAGGCCAGCGTCAAGGTGCTGGTGGAGGACGTGGACGAACCGCCCGCCTTCCAGCGCAGCAGCTACGTCATGGAGGTCAAGGAGGACGCCGCGCCCAACACACCCATCGGGTCGGTCGGCGCCTCCGACCCGGACAGCAACCGCAGCCCCGTCAGGTAGGCGTGGGAAACAACCCCAATGTAGGGAAAAGTGTTCATCCAGCATCTAATTCAAGCACTCTGCAAAACCCACACAGCACATAGCTGCAAATGTCTTTGTTTTTCGGGGGGCTTCTGTTTTTTCCATAGACTTGGCTGCCACATGACGTAATTTCTGAAACCCAGAAGTGGGAGGGGCTAGTGCCCCTCAAAAAAAAGAAGAGTGAGAGAGAGAAAGAGAGTGAGAGAGAGACAGAGAGAGAGAGAGAGAGAGAGAGAGAGAGAGAGAGAGAGAGAGAGAGGCACAGAGAAGCATTCAGTCAGGTTCCCGGTTCACTTTCCCATAGTTTCGCTTGGCTGCACCAATCAAGCGAAACCATGGGAAACTGAACCACAAACGGGTATGCCACCTCCAGGAGACCAGAGCCTATTGAGGATGTACAAAGTGAGAAATGAGAAAGGCCCCTGGTTTCCCTTCAATGTTTGCCACAGTCACTAGTAGTTGTCACCACAGCGAGATCTAAACAAGAGTAGATAAGACAATATGTCATGACAGAGGCTCTGGTTGTGTGGCTCTGGTTGTGTGCATGTGCGTGCGCAGATTCTACAGAGTCAAAGTTGTGGGAGTACAGAGCCAGACAGTTACACAGACAGTAGGGATAGTGGGTTTTCAGGCAATGGGGTCTGACTCTGCAGTCCTGCATCCTTTCATCCAGGCAAACACGCACGCACGCGCACACATGCATGCACACACGCACGCACGCACAACACACGTGCACACACACACACACACACACACACACACCCTCTCTAGGACAATATGTCCCTGCCGGTTAGGTATAGCGCCTGCGGTACCACCCATTGATTACCGACCTTTTGCCCCTAAACCCCCTGAAAGGACCTCCTACCGGTGTCCTCACAACAAGCCTCCCTGCTGAGAGCAGCAGTGTGGTGCTAACTTGCCCCCCCCCCCCCCCCCCCCCCCTGCCTTGTGCATCATGCTGCCACTAATCGAGAGGTGATGAGACGAGGCATGGGAACAGGAGAGGAGAGGACGGGGTGGGGAGATGAGAGGTGTTAGTCCAGCTGGCTAAATTACTATTATATTATTAGGAAAGCAATTAGGGAGCACTGTGGCGACTGTTAATTGTAATGAGTTTGAAATCACCGCCAGAGAGGAAGCATGGCGAGGTGTCAGGGTGAGGTGAGGCGCAGGACCAGGCATGTTGTGTGTTTAGATCCGTGGTTTTCAACCAGTGGTCCGGGGACCACCAGTGGTCCTTGAGGGGGTTCCAGGTGGTCCCCAGCTAAATGATCGAGTTGGTAACCAAATGGACCCTTAGGGTTATAGAGCTTTAACTATTGAGAGTGTAACATGAAACCAAATGGACCCTTTATGGATCCATTTGGTATTTTGATCGTCTGCCTGTTATCTGTCCTATGGTACCGACATCAATGCAAAGGTAATAGGGCATGCATGCACATCCACTCTAGCCCAGGTGCTGGACAAATGGCAGTACGGGAGAAAGAAATAGAGTCCACAACACTGTTATGGGAAAACTCAGCTCCACTGGTTTATTAATTCAACGTTTCGATCACTGGGATCTTCTTCATTCCTGAAGAAGAGCTTTCCCTTAGCAGTGTTTCGGACTCTATTTCTTTCTACCGACATCAGTGCAGCATGGAATTGTGGACAAAATCGTATCCAACGACAACAAGATATTCTACATTTTGGGTCTGAGAGGCTAAACCTCGTGAAATGGTGGTCTGTGGCTCAAATGTTGAATACATAATGGGACTTGATATGAAAAAGTTGAAAACCACTGGTTTAGATAACAGTACTAAAGGACTAAAAGGTATTGCACAGCCAAAGCGATAGGGAGAGAATTAGGAGAGGAGATGTGGGGAAGATGAGGAAGGAGACAAAAAGAGGAGACGAGGAGTGCGGTGGTGCGCGGTGCCTTCCAGACAGAGAGCCCTGGTTCACGCGTTCCCCCTCGGGGGTCTACTTCCTCTCATGCTGCCCCTCCTCATATCTGTATACTCCATTTATCACAGTGATGTATCGCGCTAGTCCGGCTAGCAGGGCAAAACAACACCGCTGGATAAGCTGTTGGCTTGTGTAGTGTGTGTGTGTGTGTGTGTGTGTGTGTGTGTGTGTGTGTGTGTGTGTGTGTGTGTGTGTGTGTGTGTGAATGAATGAACATGTGACGGCACGTGATATATGTCAACAGCCCTGTTGCACCTGTTGTATCCAGTCTGCTTGTGTCTTTGTCTCGTCAAAATGGCACAGTGCAACCCGCGCGTCTGTGTGTGTGTGTGTGTGTGTGTTTGCTCATGCGTGCGTGCGTGTGTGTTCTGCAGGTACTCCATTGATCGGAACACAGACATGGACCGGCTGTTCAACGTCCATTCAGGAAATGGGTCAGTGTTCCTCCTCAAGGACCTGGACAGGGAGGAGAATGCCTGGCACAACATCTCCATCATTGCCACCGAAATCAGTAACAAAATACATACCGTCAATCCTCAGTGTTAATTTAACTCTGAGAGTGTAAGAAATGGACTCAGTTGGACCATTACAGGGGCCAGATCCCATGTCTGGTAACAGCATTCTGAAACAAAGAAAGGGAAGCAAATTCTTGTGTTCTCAATGAATCCAAGTTGGCTAACTGTTGCCTCAGTCCTCCTCCTCTCTCATGGCATCACACCAACCTGGTTACGGGTCCATTTAGATCTATTTTTACACTCTCAGGGTCCTATCGTACACCCTGCGCAAAGCGCACCGCAAGTGTCATTGCCCATTTCTGACCAGTTGTCATGCGTAGTGTCCATGTTGTGTTGGTAGCAAATGTACTTGTGCTCATTTGTGTCCCCACATTCAGTTTGTCTTAAAATGAGGCGTGGACAGGTGCATTGTTGGTGCATTGCTATCTTGAGACAGCAGAAAGCATTTGTGCCATTGACCAACAAAAGAAATCTGATTTAGGTCCCGGCACAGTATTTTCCTGCTACAATGATAGTAAGATACACTGCCGGCGCCGATTCACAATGCGTGTACACTCTACTTAATCAGTATACATGCAAATGTACAGCTGGATGTCACTTTCACGTCACTCACATGCCAGATGGCATTGCAGAGAGACTCCATATTGAGTAAATCAAATGTGTGACCTGTTTAAGTCTAACCATGGGACATTAGCGTGTTTTAACAGTTTCAAAGGCGTAAGGAGGAAAAGGGGGGTATTTTGAATCATACCAAAACGCAGATGTTGACAGGCAGTCAATGACTGGTTGCTAAAAAAGGTTATATCTGTATCAGAAATGCATGACTTTGGAAAGGGCGAAAACTTTCGTTAAACTTGCAAAGTGATGCATTACTTAACCTGCGTTACATCTTCTGATAGTTGTACTTGAATGTTGACATGAAATAATAATCCCATGTAGTGTTCCATTAGCGCAGTGGTTTTCAACCCTTTACATATCAAGGCCCATTATTTATTCAGCATTTGAGCCACGGACCACCATTTGATGATATTTAGCCTCTCGGACTCAGACCCAAAACTAAAGAATATTTTGTTATCGTTGAATAAGATTTTGTCCACAATTCCATGCTGTATTGATGTTGATACCATAAACTAGATAACAGGCAAACGTTGATCAAAATAACAATTCTTCTACATTCTCTCTAAGGGCTCAATTTTCCATTGCCTTTTTTTACTATATTGAAAAACATTTTTGAATAGTTCAACTAGCCAATCTACATTGACACGTTGTGAGCTTGTAGACTGGCCATTTTAACTATTCCATTTAAAAAAAGGCAAAGAAGTTTAGGCATAAGGGGTTTAGCGGTGACGAAAATGGAGCCCTAAATGTGTAGACTTCTTGTAAATTAAGTAATGCAGATTTTTAACAATAATTTAACTCATGAGATCGTAAAATGTTAAAGATCTATAAGGGTCCATTTGGTTACCAACTCCATCATTTAGCTGCACGGGGACCACCTGGAACCCCAGCATGGCCCACTGGTGATCCCTGGACCACTGGTTGAAAACCACTGCATTAGCATGACCGTGACAAAACAAAACAGCTACAGTAGTTGTCACACATCTGATCATGAACAGTGAACAAACGCTGAAACTAAGGCAACGATAAGATAATAAGATTTGACAGTGATGTCACTGTTATGCAACACAGAAGTAGCATGGACTCGAAGCTGTTTATAAACCACAGTGACATGACATCTCTGACGAATCCTTGGTATTGGTATCTTCATGCGACGGAATCAACTTTTCTCGCCGTTTGGAAACTCTGCAAGGTTATATATTCACGTCTGGGAAACTGAATTCCCGACCGCCTTCTGGTACATGTCCCGCGAACCGGCACCGATCTGCATGCTGGTGGTTGGGAATCCCTGACCTAATTCACAAGACTTGTTTCACTCTGTGATGTCCCATTTTCCTTAATGCATAAAAAAGAGTGGCAACATTAGCAGAGTTGAACACAAAGAGAAGATTTGATTGGATACATTACCAATATTTGGCAATCTTTGCATCATTGCTCTGTGTTTAGTGAGTACAGGGACATCCATGTCCAAGTCTTAATTTTTAGGCAGGCACAGCTAGTTTGCTTTGATTCTCACTCCCACATGAAGTGCATCTTTTTCAGTGATGGTAATTACTGTAAATGAGTACACGCCTCGGTGTACAAATATCTTATCTCCGTGTCTCCACCAGACAACCCACGGCTGACGAGCAGAGTGCCAGTGTACATCAGAGTGCTGGATGTCAACGACAACGCTCCAACATTTGCCACCAATTACGAGACGTTCGTCTGTGAGAACGCCAAGGCTAACCAGGTTGGTGTGATGCCACGAGAGGAGAGGAGAGGAGGCATGAGGCAGCAGTAGCCATCATGGTTACCAGTGATACTATTGATGGAAAAATGAACGGATTGTTCTCTTGATTGTCCAAATGGCCACTTCCATCTCCCATTTGCATAACATTGTGTGTTCTTCCTTTCAGATAATACAGACAGTGAGTGCCTCAGATCCTGATGAGCCCGTAGAGGGGCACAGCTTTTCCTTCAGCCTAGCACAGGAGGCCTCTGGGAAGGCTAACTTCTCTGTGCGCGATAACAAAGGTCCACTCATTTTATTTATTATTATTATATTCCCAGAAGTCCTGTTTACATGTTTTACCCCACAAGCTTTACCACGCTAAGGCCTCACTCACACCTACGACACACTTGTGTCCTGTGTCTTCTGTGTGTCATGGCCGCCTCAATGCATTTCCAAAGGGAGTCACATGGTTTAATGACACAACCCTGTTGCATGGCTGTCTTCTGCCCTCCCCCCCATGCAACAAGGTTGTGTCTTCAAACCATGTGACTCCCATTGGAAATGCATTGAGGCGGCCATGACACACAGAAGACACAGGACACAGGTGTGTCTTGCGTGTGTCTTAGGTGTGAGTGAGGCCTAATTCTGCCTGTACCTTCTGGATACCCCCACCCCCCCACTTCTGCAAAGTATGCATGTCTCTCCCTTGTCTCCATCTCGTCTTCAAAACTAAAGTCACTCTCCGCAACCACATCTTCTTTATTTTCTATTTATTTAATGCATTTAACTATTTATTTAATTACTGTCATTATTTTCAGTCATGGGGGAAAAGGTAGCTTAATGCTGCGCTCACATGGGCAGATGCAAAATATGCAATGCTACACAGCGTATTTGTAGCTTTGTATATCTGAAGTTGAAACCAGCACAACTTTTTTGTAGCTTCAGCAGCAGCTACAAACGTCAGATGCATCTTTGTATCTTCATGTCGCTGGTTTCCATTGAAAATGAATGGTAGACTGTATCTTTGCATCTGCCTGTGTGAACTCAGCATTAAAGCCTTAAGGGATCATATGCATAGCTATAAGCTACATGGTTTATCTCTCTGTAACACCAGACAACACGGCAGGGATCCTGACGCGGAGGAACAGCTACCACACCCTGCAGAAGAGCGTCTTCCTGGTGCCGGTGGTGATCTCCGACGGGGAGTATCCCATGCAGAGCAGCACCAACACGCTGACCGTGCGCGTGTGCACGTGCGACCACGAGGGCAACATGAAGCTGTGCAACGCCGAGGCGCTCGCAGGCCGGGCGGGCCTCAGTACGGGAGCCCTGGTGGCCATCTTGCTCTGTGCCATCATTCTACTCAGTGAGTCAAGATAGATAGCCGGTCATCGCTGGTTCACCACTATAGCCTTCTGAGGGTGTCAGGGAAAAGTATTTTGGCGGGCCTTGATTGCGTCGTAATGCCTGATTTTACATTTGGTTGGATGCTGAAAATAGCGATCTTTGTTGTATAAAGAAGTATACAACTGGGTAAAGCACAAATGTGCTAGGATGTGACACGGATACGAAACAAAACCTAGTCTACATATATTTGTCAACAGGACACCTGCTCTGTTTTGTAGGATTTAGTCCATGGGACCTCCAGGGGGTTTAATAGTGGATGTTCCTAATCTAGTTCAAATTGACACTAAATCCTAGAAGTACTGATAGCAGCAAAGAGTTAATAGGAAGAAAGGTGTTTAAAAAAGAAAAAAAGTTCTCAGAGCCATTTTTGGAATACTTTGCCACTTTGTCTCAATTAACTGAAGGGTCCCAAATGCCCTGAAGCTCTTAAAATGTAGCTTATGCTATAATAGTTTCAGCAATGTATTACCCAGATCAAAGGCACAACAACATAGATCATCATCATTATTATTAGGGGGCCAAGCATGTAGTGCAGTGTATTATGATGGTTTTAATCTTCTTCTTCTTCCTTTTTTTGCAGTTCTGGCCAAACCGTGCAGTTGCTTTTTTTTAACGAAATTTGGCAGTATGGTATAGGCCTATAGGGTCATGAAAAACGACGCCAAAGGGTGGCGCTATAGCACTCAATTGAAAAATGCAAACTTTAACAAGTATAACTCATGCACAGTGAATAAAGGTTCTTTCCTCTCTCCTCTCCCCTCCCCCCACAGTGATCGTGGTGCTGTTCACCGCCCTACGGAGGCAGAGGAAGGAAGACCCGCTGAAACTCTTCCTCAAGGAGGACGTGCGGGACAACGTGGTCAACTACAACGACGAGGGCGGCGGCGAGAAGGACACGCAGGCGTTCGACATCAGCACGCTGCGCAACCCGGAGGCCATCGAGGAGAGCAAGCAGAGGTGGGACATCGAGGAGAGCAAGCAGAGGCGGGACATCGTCCCCGAGGCTTCCTTCTACCCGCCGATCCTGCCCCTGCAACCCCATACAGACGGTGGCAGCAGCGGCAGCGGCGGCAACACTAACGGGGACATGAGGTGTTTCATCAAACAGAGACTGCAGGACAACGACGCCGACCCCACGGCGCCCCCCTACGACTCGCTGGCCACGTACGCGTACGAGGGCACCGGCTCCGTGGCCGAGTCGCTCAGCTCGCTGGAGTCGGCCACTACCGAAGGCGACCAGGACTACAACTACCTGAGTGAGTGGGGACCTCGCTTCAGGAAACTGGCAGACATGTACGGCAACGAGGGCGATTCTTAACGAGAGGCCGGGGGGCGAAAAACGCAGAACAGTGCGGAGAGAGAATGTTTTTATTTGCGGTGTGTGGCTTTGGTGAAGCGATTCATCACCAACACATACACACACACACTGCACAAGCCAACAGGTTATGCAGACGTTTCTGGTACATGCTTTTGCTGTCCGATGCAAAGAACGCCATGTGTTGGTTTGTCCAAGTGCTCTTTTTACCACCAGTGCAGTAATGTCATGTTCCTCTAGTGGGACAGAGGTTTGGCTTCATGGGTCCGGTGCTGCTTCGATAACACAGTGGACTATACATTGAAAAACTAACACACACACACACACACACACACACACACACACACACACACACACACACACACACACACACACACACACACACACACACACACACACACACACACACACACACACACACACACACACACACACACACACACACACACACACACACACACACACACACACACACACACACAACTAAATACTGTACAAATACTTTGTGTCTCTACCTTGTGTGCAATTTGGTGTGTGTTAGGCCAAACTATATCTATGCCAACCTGCATTATTATATATGTTTTTCTTTGTACGCTACCTGTGATGAACTTGTCCATTGCACAGTTTTATAAACCAACAGATATGGTTATGTATACTTGTCAGTGTTTCTGGGACTAAAACTAAACAAAAAGAAAACAAACAAACATGCTGCATATTGTGAGTTCAATCTTAGCTTGTGTATGTATGGCACTATGATACGACACACTGTACAGCCGTAACATGCTGCATATTGTGAGTTCAATCTTAGCTTGTGTATGTATGGCAATACGTTTAATGTGTTTTTCTAGAGGAATTTCTATCTGTCCAAACAAGCTCTCTTTGCTGTCTCATTTGTGAGTCGCATCCACTACTGGGCTCAAAGTTCAAACCTGTGAACACCAGGATGAGTTGCTTACCTCTAATGCCGGTACCAGGCCCATGCTTTTACTGCCATTACGTTTTTCAGGCTTTTGGGGAACAACGGGGAGTCACAATAGACGGTGATGTGTGTGTATGTATGCATTTAACAGTTGCCATGAATACAGAACCATCCGTTGCAGATGCCCATCACCATACATTCTACGTTAATATGGCACAATTATTTTACAACAGATTTACAGTTTAATCTAATTTTGTTTTAGTGGCTCCAAATTGACAAACTGCCAGAGAGTAGTTTTGTTAATAAGCGTGACAGCTTGAAAGAGGACTACACTTCCAAACAATGCTTCTTGGGGATAGAGCCAGAATTACTTCAGCTACCAACCATGCAGTAAAACCAACATTCTCACTCTCAAGTCATACTCGGTCCAGCTGTCCCGCCCACGCTGGAACGTGAGAGGTAATGTTCTCACCCCCGACTGATAAACAAACAAAAAAAATAAAAAAAACTATTAAAACAAGGCACTAAGAAGCGGACTTGAGCCCTGTGAGGTATCCTCGAGCAAGCTGTTAGGCAAGGGAGTGACCGCATATACTAAATTGCTATGGGGTTTGATGTTAAAACACATGCATTTTCTGTTATTTATTCATTTATTTTTGACTCCAGATGGCTTCTTGTGTTTACCATGTGGGGTAACCTAACACCACCATGTTGTTTCTGAAAGAAAGGATGTTATCAGAACCACATTTTAATTATTTTGCGAAACCAATCTCATCATTCCTCATTCCCTCTGTTAGAGTAGATACATGGGTCACATTCTGTATGTGTAGGCCTAATACAAAGTTAGTTAGCTTTCATTGCTCTTCCTATTGAGAATGATCCTGTTGAGCTGCCTCTGATTATGAATCATCTTTTAAATAGCTTCTTTCTCTCCAGGCAACATTTCAGTCTACCCTGATGCCCTTGAGTCAATTCTCCGAGTAGCAAAACATTACTAGGTGTTCAAGCCAGTTGGGTTGAGACTTTTTCTGCCACAATATCTGTGAAATGGTAAATGGCAAAAGACATTATGTTCACCACTCATTGGAAGTTGTGTGAATTACTTACAAAAAAAAAATTAGTCCAATGATCACAAAACACACAGGATATTTTTCAGGTTGTGAACTGTGTACAATATTCTGAAATCACCTACAATAGTGTCGGGAGCCAACACTCACTGGATATTATTACAGTGAAAGCTGTGGAAACATGTCCCCAAAAGTTTTTTGGGGGAAAATTGACCATTAAGGAGTGAATGTGATGCCATTACCATAACCCTAAGGTAAGCAGGGAACATACAGTAGAACCCGTGAGTTGTCCAGCACAGATTTGGCTATGAACGAGCATCTGTCTGATTATTATATAACCTGTTAGTTATCCTTAACCCTGCAAGACCTGGATATATTTCTACTTGCAAAAAAGAGGTTTCAACCTTGCAGATGGTGTTGTAGGTGTGTCTAGAAGCCTTGCAATTTTCAACTTTTAACAGCAGCAATATTTTTGCTTTGGAAGATTAAAATGTTATGTTTATCCCTAAACTTTTACACTTCCTATGGTAACACAGCACTTTCAGGTTTTCAAAAGACATATATGAGAAGTGACTGCACATCACATGACATTTAGCAGTGGCACCTGGAGTGCTGCATGCTGCAGTAACACACTTATTTAGTGAGTTTGAGCTAATAAAAGCTGTAATGATGGCTAATATAACATGCACTTCTAAAGATGGAAAGGAATGGTTATGGTGGTCCTAAAGTCTGGTTGTTCTCAAATGATTTCACATCAAGACCTACATTTTGTGTTGACCTATGAATTCAGGATGTAGTGTATGGAAATACCTTCAACAACCATGTTTGCCTCAAATACTAGCTGTTATAGTTGTAAAATTAAAAATGAAAGCAATCAGGGAGATGGTTAAGGTTCTAATGTGATGTCCAGTACAGTATACTGCTCCATATAGTGTTGGTATGTATGACAAACACCATGGAACCATTCTCATTGTATTCCCTTTGAGAAATAGAGAGAAATAGATTGTTGAGAATGAAGTGACCTTTCCCATAGAGATGTTTATCAAAGCATTACACATCCTTTTAGTGACATGTTTCTCAATCGTAGAGGTCTCCCCAACTCAGACGAGGTAAAAACATTATAATGGCAAGAAAATAGATGGGGTCTACGTTTCTTTTGAGATTCAATCTGACAAGTTGGAACAAAAACAACATGATATTGATCTACAAACGGAACCATATGCCGTGTCTGATATCTCTGAGCTGATAAGAAAGCAGGCTAATGGGAGGGTGGCATGACATCAGAGTTAGCGTGAGAAGAAGCTGAGATTTAGTAGCCCACACAACAAAACGAAACCAAAAACAATTTGTACAATTACCACGGTGATGCATTTGTTCTCCGGCTATACTAACTGAATCGATCTTGACACCTGTGACAGGTTAACAAGCCAATTGATTACACAACTTCTTCAATAGCTAAGTTCTGAATGCTTCATTATTCTGTGTTCATTCATCCCTGCCTCGCTTGCTGCATTGAGTTTAATTTCCTTGTTTGCTGAAGAAGCTCCCTACTTTGCAAGTGGCTGTTTGAGATTGTGACTGTATTTCTCTGATGTGCATTTAATGAAGTTCACTGGTAGTGAACATCTTTTCTGCCTCAGGGCACAATGTGTTGCATTGTGTTGCAGAAACACGCAAAACATTTATTTTTCCAAACATGCAGGTTCCTGTCTTTATACAGGGTAGCAGCATAAGTATACTCAATTTACCGTTATGTGCTTGTGATTTCTTGCCTTCAAGCACTATGCTTGGCTATAAGGCTGATGGAAAACAAACAGCCATAATGTATAGTGGCAGCTCTTTGAAGAAGTCCCTCTTGCACTTGCATTACCATAAATAGTTTTTGAATAACATGCATTTCAGTCAGACAACTCTTAGAATGAATTTAGAATATATATTTATTGAGCATAGATATATGAAGCATAGATTGACGTCAGGGCTCTGTCCCTGCTCATTGATTCCCTGTAAGATTTTAGTTAAGTTATAAGCCAAATAGAATTACAGCTAATTAATTAAGATCCCATGCAGGGGGATCTAGAAACAGCCTACAGGTGGATGCTGGGGAGGTGGTGGGATTTGCAAAAACTTCATGAGCAGCAGGTTAGCAGCAAGCGAGGCAGGGAGGAAGCAGCAGCGACGCACGACTGCACAGCAGGAGGGAAGCCAGTAATGAGCAGGTAGGCAGAGAAGTTTAAATAGCCACTCTGATCAGGTAAAGAGTGCATGAGACTAGTCACCTGATCAGGTAGGCACGCTCACGAGTTGTCTGCCTGAACTAGCTACGCAGGCTGCACATCATTAGAACCTAATTGTAATGGTGTAAGACATTTAAATTCCTAAATAAACTTCTGAGAGAGCAGCTGGGAGATACAAATCCTCTCTAGGAGATGGAGCCAAAAGCATCAGTTCAACTACAGTACCATGCAGTCAACATTGGGACTTCTACAATGGCTGATGCACCACTGTCAGTGCTGTTATTGGGAGTTTTCTAGTGTGGGGGGCTTAAGGGCATAATGCTGGTGGGTGGTGCCCCCCCCTTCTCCGGATATTGTAGGTCTGTGGGTGTTAATGTGTAGACATGGCTAGATATGAGGGTTACCACTGCTGCAGTACAGTATTCATACATGTTGGCGACAATGTGATTGCACACGTCAAGTTTTGTCATTGTAGAAACAATTATGAGAAGTTGTGAAAGTGTAAAGGTGGCCCGAGACAAATAGCTGTTCAGCAATCTGCTTTGTAAAATGTGATATTTTGTACTAAATATTTATATGACTTAAGATGATTAAACATAAAAAAAATCAGGCCTGTCTCCTCCAGCCTGACAGTCAGCCTTTGTTTCACATTAATCAGTCTGACAGTACTGATCTCCTTGCTTGCTACATTATGTTATGCGCTTTACATAGATTGTGCATTACATTCACACACACACATTCATACACCAATGGTGGAGGAAATCATGCAAGGCACTAACCTGCACATTGGGAACAATTAGGGGTTCAGAGTCTTGTTCCCTACCAGCCACTCTACCCTTGAGCCACTGCATTCAGTGATTCTCAAACCTTTTCATGTCAAGGACCCCAAAATTATATGTAATTGGCTGCCGACCCCCATCTATATGTTGTTTCAAGGACCCCCAGAAGCAAAGATATGAGTTAAAAACGTTTACTGTGAAAGAATATTATATTCAAAGATTTGCGCAACATTTTCACAATTTAAAAAAAAAATAGCAGATCTACAAGCTCGTAGCACGGCACTCAGTGCCGCGCTATGAGCTTAGAGATCTGCTATTTTTCAACAGCTAAAGTTTAAAATAATGGTTAAAGGGGTTAAAAACTAAAGTGACCCTGATGCGTTCCCGTCCTAAATGGGTTAAATTGTGTACTATGGCTGGTTTCACATCATTTTATTCTCTGCTAGCCTTCAAAGTCTGTGAAGAACTGTTATACAGTTCAACCAGCAGTGGGATCATAAAGTAATTGACACGCTTGGAGGCAAGTGCAGAAATCCCAAGTGAACAACGTTTGACTAGATGGCAGTGGCACAAGTAAAATACTCCAACGAGAATGCAGGCAGTGCTTAAGTCGTCGGATCCAGAGGCAAGTGAATGGAGGAAATCATTAATTAGACAATCTATAATTAAAATCTACAGGGCCTGCAAATTGGATTTGGAGAGGGATTTGCCTTAATTTTTTAAGACACAAAATCAGATTTTTGTTGTTAGAGGATGAGTGGCAGATGGTGACATTCTTGAATGAAACTAATTGACTCAAGCATTTTTTTTGTCATTTTGTCAAACATACTGTAACAGGTATGCATGATACACCTGATGCATGACACATTTTCGCATCTGGAGAAACAACAGTGTTCATCTATAATTTAATCTATAATAACCGGTGATTTCTTAAAAATAACACTTGTGTAAAGTGAGGGGTGCCTTTGGGGGTACGTACAAAGTACATAGACTTGGCTGCCACATGAAATCACAGGGGGCATGAATAAAGCCCAACACACACCGTCTGTGAAGCGGGTGCGCAGCGACGCGGCACTCTATTGCCGCACGTCATAGCCGCACAGCAACACCCACAGGACGCGGCGCGCTACCGCGCGGCTGGCCAGCCACGACAACGGATTCCCGGATGGAGGCCGTGCGGCAACGCCTGGAAAATAGAACAGCGGCGTATCGGAGCGTCAGGCGAGGCATGAACGCGCGTCTGACGCCGCCGGTGTGGGATAGGTTCATTGAAAATAACGGAGGCAGCTGTTTTGACGTGCGGCGTTCACAGACGGTGTGTGTTGGGCTTAAGACAAACATAAAAGGTCCATAGACTTGGCTGCAAACATGACGTAATTTCTGAAAGCCAGACGTTGGAGGGACTAGCGCCCCTCAAAACGCTGTTGTACCGGTGTTTTAGTTCATTAAGGTACTTCCAGCTTCCCTGCGTTGGCTGATCTGAGCGGGAGGGTTTGTAGAGTTCGATCAGACTTGCAATATATAGGGGTGCCATACCTTTGGTTGCTTTGAATGCCAGCATCAGAGTTTTGTATTCTGTGCGCGCAGCGACCAGGAGCCAATTTGAGGGAGCGGAGAAGGGGGGATTTTTCTAGCGCCCCTCAAAAAGAAAAAGGAATCTAAAGGAAAAGAGAAAAACAGGACTGTTTTGTGTGGAGAAACACTCGATCTGAGAAGTCCGATCATCACAGAATAGAACACCTGGTGACCAGACAACGGTTTTGTATGTTTCAGGGAGCTGTTGTAAAGAACTCTGCAGATGTTTACAATTTTCAGACAGCACAATTTACATTTCAAAGCTCACTTGTATCCTTAATTTCACTGACTAGGACTGAACATTTTGTTTTTGTCAGATGTTGTTCAGTATGGTAAGATGTGTCAAGCTCAATCTTAACAGCCATCTGTCCTGTTTTGTTAAAATAAGTGTTACATAGCTCCATATTCAGATAGTACTCATTGCTATAGCGTGTTTGTTTCAGGTTGTTTCAGGTCCTCAATTATATAAAAATAACGCTAGTAGGTCGCACACACCAAGACTTCAGTTCAAAATGTTTATTTCATTTTTGAACAGGACAAACATTTCGGCTATCCAGCCTTCATCATAGGCTGGATAGCCGAAATGTTTGTCCTGTTCAAAAATGAAATAAACATTTTGAACTGAAGTCTTGGTGTGTGTGACCCACTACCGTTTTTTTTATATGTTTTGATACGGGTAGCGCACCTACAGTCAGAGCGCGGCGGTCACGTGAAGAGGTCCTTGTTATACCAATTTCATCAAATCAGGAGAGAGAACTCACACAGCAGGATAAACAAACTGCATTTGGAAGTGATGACACAAATAAATTACCAGCTCCAACTGGAATGCAATAAAATTCAAACTGATAAATGGATACCTCTCTTAAAATAACATCCAAAAACAGGGGATGGTCATGGAACAGTGAGCACAGTAGCTCATTGTATTATGCTAGGTTCATCTTCCCACGACCATCTGTTCAAATACAAAAAAAAAAAGCTTTATTTGTTATCACTATTATTATCATTTTTATACTCCAAAGCATGTCACAAAAATCTTTTGGTTACTAGCATGTAGCATGGAGACGTACAGGCGCACACACACACACACACACACACACACACACACACACACACACACACACACACACACACACACACACACACACACACACACACACACACACACACACACACACACACACACACACACACACACACACACACACACACACACACACACACACACCACTCTAGATCAATACTGTACCTTCACTAAACATCACTACATCACATCACATCACATTGTGTAATCACAACTGTGTTTTAGCACTTAATTTTCTTCAGGCCTTAATACTTTTGTGGATGGAGCAGGAGAACAGACAACAACAAAAATGGTAAAGACATGTCGTGAATGCTCAGGCGTTCTGCAGGGGAAAACAATACAGCATTGAGAAGCCCTTGCACTGCTCTTTGCATACCGATTACCTCTGGTTATGGCATTAATGTAGCCGGCCTCATGTCTTTGCAGTAATTCCTTTCAAGGACGGAGGTTGTGTGGCGTTGAGAAACTGGCAGGCCTTGTTGTGCCCAGAGACACAACGCTGTAATGCATGTGTCATGACCAAGGATCAGCCACCCCTGGGCTTTCCTCTTCGTTTTTCAAGAGAATACAAAACGTCCACGTCCATTTCCTTAGAAAATATCCTTTCTGGGCCTCTAGCCACACAGGTCTATGATACTCTTACTCAATGGTCTGACGGCAGCATGTGTGGATCTCCCTCAGATCAAGTCAACCCAATGCTATTTTCTCTACATGGAGTAGATTTGCCCACCACCGCTGCGGGGGGGGGGGGGGGGGGGGGAGGTTAAGAACCAAGCCGAGCGAGTTGAGAATGCACTGTACTTCACTCTCGCCTCTATCCACCCAAAGCTTTTAGCCAGAGATTAAGGGGTTTTGGAGGAAGCTGAGAGCAGTGAGACAGTTCCCTTCTTCCACAAGCCAGATCAAGTCTCTCTCTCCCTGCCTCATTCAGGAGATGCCAGTATTGTTTATGAAAGGCGAGAGAGAGAGAGAGAGAGAGAGAGAGAGAGAGAGAGAGAGAGAGAGAGAGAGAGAGAGCAATGAAACCGCTATTTTTGGAACCACAACAATGGCCAACTGGTACCTGGTTAAGCATCTTCTGTGGATTTATGTTTGATGAGGCCTCAACGCTTCAAAGTGCTCTTGGCCGGAGGGTTGCCAACAAGCCACGTGCTGCCAACTCAGTCTCCACTAAGCTAGCTGCTGTGGATGTACTCATCTCCAGTTGTGTGCACTCATTAACCTCCTTGGTTTGCTGGGGCCTCAGTTAACATTTAAGCTGGATCAGGAGTGCGAGAGACTGTCGAAAACGAAGAGAACTGGCCATGACCTGAATAACGAATGCCAGTGGTGAGGTATAGCATGAACATGAATATGGGGGAGGTCGGGAGGCTCCGTCTCCCTTTAATGAGCCCTGCGCTGTCTTGAGCTCGCCCTAAACACCTACTCCAGCAAACATGTGTATAAAGTTGGCAACTTCTGTCAGTCTGGCGGCTGACAGAAGAGCTCGTGCCAGGGGAAGAGAGAGAAAAAAAGGAGAACTACAAGTGCGTCGGTCCGCTGTTGGGCGGCTTACACAGTGAAGTCTGCCATACAAGTAGATAACTGCTGTAGCCAGACACAGATGATGTAGAAGAGAGAGAGAGCAGGGAAGGAGCCCAACAGGACAATCAATGACAGATTACATGTCACCAGGGCTAATGTCTTCGATGTTTAGCCTTGCTGTGGGAAACAAATGAAACGAGGACAATGACAATAACATGGAATGAGAGAGATAAGACATGTACTGTATTGATCGCAAAGCACAACAGTTAAATACAGAATACTATATATATATATACAATAAAAGCACCGGAAAATATATGTCTGTCATTCTGTCTGAAGCCTACACTTCCTTAGCACAGAGCAAGACTGCTGCTCGCTTAGGGCGCCCGACAAAAACGCCACGGCCCACAGCCAGCTTCAAGGAACCTAGCGCCGCACAGCCCTGTCCTCCAGCCTCAATCTGCTCTGCATTAAAAAAAAACATTTCAACAATCATCTTAATTTAATTCATTTGAGGTCAAAAACGACTCAACTTCCCGCAGACCACGTGTCACCAGCGAAATGCATGTTGGGAGGGACACAGATTAATGTATGGTCCCAGTTGTCCGTGAAACATTCCCCTTGCCTTCCCCACCGCTCCGGCACCTCCCCTTTTGATTACAGTGCTCTCGCTGACTGTTCCTGGCTATACTACATACACGCGAGACCAACACACAGCACTGAGGACGCCTCTCTCTCTCCTCTCTCTTGCTTTTGGCCACTGACGACGCAAGGTTACAGATCTGTCCTGCACCCAATATGAGACAATGAACAGCACGGCCACAACGGAATGATTATCTGTCGTGGTGTCCAGAATTTGCAACACTACAGTTATTTGACACCTTCAAACCACACACGAGTAAAAACAGCACAGCTGCGCAGGCACCATTGTGGCAGACAGGCAGCTGTTACACACGGCGCATAGCCTACTACAGTTATTTCACCACTTTGCAATGCGATGTTGGAACGTCACTTAATATAATAACGCGGGTTTGCCACTGACGACGCGCGTCGCGCAGTTACAGATCTCATCTTTCCTGCACCTAATGTGAAACAATGAACAGCATGGCCACGATCACAAGAGAATGATTATGTCGGGGTGGCTCTGTTGGATCAGAACATAATCAATAATTTAATCCACCACTCGACGGAAGGGGAACACACATCCCGTAAAATACAATGATAAAATACACACAGACAGATGCAATGACTAACGTTTGGCTGCCTGTCGACACCACTTGAGTACTCAGGAACGAAACATTCCTAAATCACAAAAAACAACTCATTCTTATCCTGATTAGATAAAGCACAAACTACAACTTGATTTGAAGCCCAAAAAGCCAACCTCCGGCTTTAATAGACTAGCCCTTACCCGTTGTGAGATATCAATCAATCTTTCTCTGAAGAATCCAAGGCCAGGTAACATAATGCAGCTGAGCTGTACGAGGCAGCTACGCCTCCTTGCTGGTTAAACATTGGGCCACTGTTGCCATTGTTGTCACTAGGGCTGTGAATCTTTGGCTGTCCCACGATTCGATTTGATTCCGATTCTTGGGGTCACGATTCAATTCAAAATCAATTTTTTCGATTCAACTCGAAATTCAAAAGCATTTTTTTCCAGATTCAAAACGAATCTGATTCTAATTCAAATCGTGTTTTTTTGTCACCCCTAGTTGTCACTTATGCATTCATGTCAGCATAGCCCTGGAGCTGATAATGACACTGTAAGCTGTGAAACAACACTTATCACACTTGATAGTGTGTGTGTGCGCCCGCCCGCCTGCTGCGCGCGCGCGCGCGCGCGTGCCTGCGTGCCTGCCTGCGTGCCTGCGTGCGTGCGTGCGTGCATGCGTGCGTGCGTGCGTGCGTGCGAGAAGGTGAATAATGTTTGATGGATTTAGGCATAATTCTTCTCAAATGCTGCAACCACCTGTTCTGAAAGCGGGGCCTTTTCTTAACACATTATACACAGTACAAAAGGAGGAAGACGCACGCACAGCAAACACACCTGCAACCCCTTTCTCATAGACTGTCATCCTGATAAATAGCCTGTATGGGTAAATGCTAATACTTTACCAAAAGACACCGAGATACATTGCTGAGCAATAAGCAATGAAAGTCAATCTGTGGTCAGCCACTACAGTGGAGGTTTTCGCTACACGACCACCATAAATCCTGTAACAGGTAGAGGGAGAACAGGCCTCATGCACTTCTCCCGCTAACGCGGTTCTTGTCAATAGGCCAGTAACGGATCGAGTCATTTTCATTTCTGCGTAATGCCTCTACCGATATGGGGTGGGCAGCTGCCGCGGAGAGCTTAATTGCTAAACACCACCAATAAATCAATGGGGAATCAAGAACGAGGGATAGGGATGTTTAGGCCACCTCCCACCTGTACACGAGAATGGTGTCCATAGAAAACGGCTAAATAAGGTATAGTTTGCTGGGCGCGTTCGGGGGTTGAAAATTCCTTCCAGAGTGGAAATCTTTGAAAACGCTGCCTCCTCCCGTCTCCATGTAAACGGTGAACCCGCAAAATCATGGCTCATGTGGGCTCACAGCGCTTTTGTTTATTACATTGATGTAGAGCCGTAGGCGATATTTGGAGTTCCTATGAGCAAGCGCTCCCTGACCCCATGCATCCTACGAATATAAATGTAGCAACTAGCGATGGGGAATGTAAACCATGATCTAAACAAAAAGCCTTGTGATAGGAAGTACTGTAGAACGGAAGTGGTTCTAATTCATGCGTGCCTGGTCTATCTGACAGTCTGTCACCGCCACCTATAGCGATATGGCATGCAAATTACAGCGTTTTCATTCACTGTGCGCCTCCGTGTAAAGGCTGAATAAAAAATGAGAACGCAGCGGGACTTGGCCATTTTATCTGGAGACCGTTGCGGTCTAAAAGTGGCCTTAGTAAAGGAGACAGTGTAAATGGATGAGCGCAGTAGAGCAGTGGTTCCAAAACCCCAGGGGGGTCCACAGATGATTAGCTTAATGTGCAACATTGTTTTTCCACTCAACAGTAAACAAACCAACATACAGTAGTGTATACAGGTTAATTATCCATCAGTACATTTCTAAAGTTACAATTTAATTACTTTTAGACCTTTTAAAAAAAAAATTGAATGGCAACTTGGCCAAATACTATGTAAGAAAGAGGCAAACATTGTGTAAATAGATGATCTACAAGCTCACAAATCATCTACTTTCACAGACAGACAAATAGTGGAGGCCAGTCTTTGGAGGACAGAGAATCCACATATCTGCCACAACATAATGTTTAGAGCCCTAGCAGGCCATCAGTTTTATTCTTCCGGGGAGACACACGTTTACAAACCAGCTATAATAATACTCATGGAGATGTTTCGAAATGTTAAAATTAGCATAAGCACTCCCATGCCCCAAGCTGTATTTGGTGTATTACTCACAGACTGGGACTGGGAGACCTATCCATTTTGTAATGCAATGTATTGCATTGCAAATTGTATTCAATTTATCAGGAGCGGTGGCCATGCCCATTGCTCACAGAACAAGTATCAGCATTGCCCTGAGCGCTGCTGCACTCTAAATCTCCACAGGCCAGGGAGAATGTGTCACTTGAAATTATCATGCCATAAGAGACATAGACAATAGACATAAGAGGACGGATAGGGAGTATAGGAATAGGAAATAATCAATTCAGATCAATTCAATTAATGAAATGGCACCACATTGCCACCCCGCTTTTTCAGTGAAAAATGACAACATGGCCGCCGTGCGAATATGGTCTATTGCAAGCACGCATTAAACAGATTAACCCTTCAGTCAAGTGTACAATGCTAACGCACACTCAATTGCACACTCCAGAGTGTTCTTATTTCAAAACTGGGACTGGTTAAAAATAGACTGAGATCCACAATGGGCCAAAATAGACTGAATTTGAGCACATTAGAGACTAATGTGCTCTGAAAGTGATATTCTGTGCCAATTGGATTTTAACAGCCTCATTAATGACTTCTCGTTCAGAAAACCAAGAAATATAAACCTCTAAAAGGTAATGTTTGATTGATTGTTTGATTGTCCTTCTGCTGAACTATTGCTGTTAGTATATGTGCTGCTGCTGTTTCTTGTTGACTTGAACATCAGCTTGATTTGTGTCTCTGTAAGAATGATGTGATTTTGCATATACTGTAGGTAAAAAATGTTCTGTACTGCCGCAGATGTTGTACCTGTAGGCGTATACAAGGTACAACTTGTTACCAGCTTCCTTCCCTCCTTCACATTACACCGCCATTGTGCACCGGCGGCCATGGCCTTTTGACCAACACCTACCGACAGTCTGTCACCGCCACCTATAGCGATCTGGCATGCACATTACAGCGTTTTCATTCACTGTGCGCCTCCGTGTAAAGGCTGAATAAAAAATGAGAACGCAGCGGGACTTGGCCATTTTATCTGGAGACCGTTGCGGTCTAAAAGTGGCCTTAGTAAAGGAGACAGTGTAAATGGATGAGCGCAGTAGAGCAGTGGTTCCAAAACCCCAGGGGGGTCCACAGATGATTAGCTTAATGTGCAACATTGTTTTTCCACTCAACAGTAAACAAACCAACATACAGTAGTGTATACAGGTTAAGTATCCATCAGTACATTTCTAAAGTTACAATTGAATTACTTTTAAGACCTTTTTTAATTTGAATGGCAACTTGGCCAAATACTATGTAAGAAAGAGGCAAACAAATAGATGATCTACAAGCTCACAAATCATCTATTTTCAGAGACAGACAAATAGTGGAGGCCAGTCTTTGGAGGACAGAAAATCCACATATCTGCCACAACTTAATGTTTAGAGCCCTAGCAGGCCATCAGTTTTATTCTTCCGGGGAGACACACGTTTACAAACCAGCTATAATAATACTCATGGAGATGTTTCGAAATGTTAAAATTAGCATAAGCACTCCCATGCCCCAAGCTGTATCTGGTGTATTACTCACAGACTGGGACTGGGAGACCTATCCATTTTGTAATGCAATGTATTGCATTGCAAATTGTATTCAATTTATCAGGAGCGGTGGCCATGCCCATTGCTCACAGAACAAGTATCAGCATTGCCCTGAGCACTGCTGCACTCTAAATCTCCACAGGCCAGGGAGAATGTGTCACTTGAAATTATCATGCCATAAGAGACATAGACAATAGACATAAGAGGACGGATAGGGAGTATAGGAATAGGAAATAATCAATTCAGATCAATTCAATTAATGAAATGGCACCACATTGCCACCCCGCTTTTTCAGTGAAAAATGACAACATGGCCGTTGTGCGAATATGGTCTATTGCAAGCACGCATTAAACAGATTAACCCTTCAGTCAAGTGTGCAATGCTAACGCACACTCAATTGCACACTCCAGAGTGTTCTTATTTCAAAACTGGGACTGGTTAAAAATAGACTGAGATCCACAATGGGCCAAAATAGACTGAATTTGAGCACATTAGTCTCTAATGTGCTCTGAAAGTGATATTCTGTGCCAATTGGATTTAACAGCCTCATTAATGACTTCTCGTTCAGAAAACCAAGAAATATAAACCTCTAAACGGTAATGTTTGATTGATTGTTTGATTGTCCTTCTGCTAAACTATTGCTGTTGTGCTGCTGCTGTTTTTTGTTTTCATTACTTGAACATCAGCTTGATTTGTGTCTCTGTAAGAATGATGTGATTTTGCATATACTGTAGGTATAAAAAATGTTCTGTACTGCCGCAGATGTTGTACCTGTAGGCGTATAAAAGGTACAACTTGTTACCAGCTTCCTTCCCTCCTTCACATTACGCCGCCATTGTGCACCGGCGGCCATGGCCTTTTGACCAACACCTACCGAAGCAATTTATACGGAACGGTTTACTCCCCACGTCCACCTCGGCCCAGCTGTGTCCACGTGCTTGTTAGTTCGACACCTTCTTTGTGTGTGTTCCCTCTGCCTCAAGGTCTGCTTATTGAATCATCTTAGCTTTCAACAGGACACATATGGTTGATATGAAATTGCACGGATATGTTTACAGTGATATATTGGTGGCACAAATCGTATTTCTTCCAATGCTGCCGTGGGTGGACATGTATAATGTGTGTGAAAAATGTGGATGGCTAAAAAAGGTGTTGCCTGCACATTAGAATGTGTGTGATGCATCAGGAACACCAGTGAAAAAAGGTGAGAAATTGGGGTAAAAGTGTTTAAGTCGATTCTCCTCGAAAATACCTCTTACAAACTGCATAGCTCTAGAGGAGGTGGTGATAGGCGCTCTTCTATACAGTCATTCTGTTAAAGGTGTAGTGAAACGGAAACGTTCATTTTATTTTGAAGTTTCAGCTTGAAACGCTGGCTCTGAAGTTACTGAACCAATCAGAGCGTTGCATCCCTTCACCTCCTCCTTTTTTGTGTAAAACTCGGTTTGACTCTTCCCCTATCTTCGTCCCCCTCTTATCTGTGTTTAATCCTACTAACAAACCCTAAATCTAGACCTAAAACGTGACACCTCAAAGTGGGGTACATTGCATCCACTGGTCAATCCAAGGGCCTACCACTCCACTCTCTTGATATGTTCTTTCCCAACTCTTGGAGAGTATGTAGGCCTTTCCCTGGACCTTCTAGCCCCTAGGATGACCCAAGGCCCACCACTTAAAAACCACATGCTACGGTGCCCAAATCTGAAATTAGGTGCTCAAATGAACTCAAATTGAAGCAATTCAGTAAAGGTCAACACTTCCTCCTGGGGTCATTTTAGGGGCTGGGACCTCCAGTAAAAGGCATAAATACTCTCCAAGAGTTGGGGAACAACATATCAAGAGAGTGGAGTGGTAGGCCCTTGGATTGACCCAGGACCAGTGATTCAATGTACCCCACTGAAAAATAGCAGATCTACAAGCTTGTGCGTGGCACTCGGTGCCGCACTACGAGCTTGTAGATCTGCCCAAAGTTGAAGGGCTTCAACCTTGGGTACTGGGTAGCTGAAGTTGAAGCTCTGCCCTTCAACTTTGGGCACTTTTACATGTAGGCTGACCCAAAGTTGAAACAGTTGCCAGGGGGACATCTTTGGGCCTGGGGTCCTCATACTTGTAATGCAGTGGTGCTGACAGATTTAGCAGAAGCAATATCTATATATACTAAAGTAAACATGCTAAAAAGGTGTAAAAATGTGTGTGTGTGTGTGTGTGTGTGTGTGTGTGTGTGTGTGTGTGTGTGTGTGTGTGTGTGTGTGTGTGTGTGTGTGTGTGTGTGTGTGTGTGTGCGTGCGTGCGTGCGCGTGCATGCGTGTGTGCGGGGATGCGTGGCAGGCGCGCCTGAGCCATGGAGCAAACGGAGCAGCTGCGACACCAGATTAAAATGAACCGTCGCATTGCGACCCCACTTTATTTCCGGTTACCTTTACGCACGGGGCGCACGGATTTGAATTTCTCCGGTCAGCCTGAATGTGTGTGTTGTTGTTGTCAACATGGCTCAGAAGAGAATGAGTGATTTATTTGGTGGGTCCAAGCCCAAATCAAGTCTAGTTCATGAACCCTTGGCCTTCATGAGCACCAGCAGCAGTGTTCAGCAGGGAACGAGTGCTAACGTTGAGTCCGTTGTCGTCGGAGAAGGAGGACAATAATAAAAACAACAACAGCAGCAGCAGCAGCAGCACAAGCAGCAGTGTCCATCTCACGTAGCCTACATAATGACATTCTGGACACGTAACTCACGTTGGATATACAGTAAATGCCATGATGAGGGAATTAACCACCCCGGAGCGCAAGAGCACATTTGGGGTTTAAGGTAAAGCATTTACAATTTAACTATATTATTTCTCTAATAGTCACTATTGCAGTGAGAAATAATATAGTATTTACTAATTACTATGGCCGCCGTGCCAACTGAACTGCTGAATGCTGCTGCAATTTAATGTTAGATATTAGATTCTGACGGGGAGGGATCTATGATGAATGATGACGATACAACACCGGGGTCGCCGAGCCCAGCTGCGCTGTCAGCTCGTCTGTTGTATAATAGGGCTATAATTTATATGTTTTGTTTTGATATCGGCGCCTTGCCAATGTCATGTGTAGCCTAAATAGGCCTATGCCTTTTTATGATGCATTTTGTCAGTTTGTTCATATAACTTGCGTGTGGAGAGGGAAAGTAAAAGCCACTTTTCCGTGTGAAAATGCGTGAAAACGCGCGTGCACGAGGCACATGCACGCGCATTTTTGCGCGCGCGCGCAAATCTGTGCTCCCCCACCTGGAAACAAAGTTAGGCGCCCCTGATGCGTGGGTAAGTGTGTGCTTGTGTGCGTGCGTGATGTACTTGAGTGTGTGTGTGTGTTTGGGTCTGCATGCGTGCATGTCTGGGAGTGTGCATGGGCGGGTGGGTGCATGAGTACCTCTATTCCTTCGCTATTCTTACTCCCACTCTTCCTCATTTTTGAGGACAGATTCAAGGTGAGGTTATTGTTGAGAAAGAAGACTGAGCAATGTGATGAGCAAGCAGGGAAGTGTCACTGGTGCCCTGAGAGGGAGGAATCGCTTTCTGAAAGACAAGGGAGCCAGTAAAAGTACAGAGAGTTAGAAAGGGAGAGAGATCATGAGATGAGATGATGAGATGAGATGCCTGCTTTTCTGCTGTAGTTCTTTCTACAGAGACAAAAAGAGAAATTGCTGGCCTATGTCTTATGTGCAACCCCGACCACCATCCGACACATGTGCTTACTCAGAGCTTCCTTATAGGGCTTGATGTGAAAACAGAGACAGTGAGAAAGAGCTGACATAATGACAGAATGACGGCTTTATCTGCATGACAGATCGTTTGCCTGCTAACACCAAACTAACTTCACAGGGTTCAAGTGTTGGGTGGAGGAGACAGACAGCTTTCAGAAAAGGAAAGAAGGAAAAGGCATTGATAAACAAGCACACTGCAGCACGTACATCCTGAAAGCACTTTCAGACAGGGCTATTGGCAAGCCCACTCAGGAGGCATGGAGGGATAGTAATCCCCAATAAAAACCACTAGTAGTATCTTCCCGTTCTGATGGTGGGTCTCACACAGGTTCACTTCACATAATATAATACTCCCTTGTTTACTCAACAGAGAGAGAGAGAGAGATGAGAGAGAGATGCACAGCCAAAGTTCAAGCCCCATCTGAGATCAATACAGTAGCTTGACACAGTGCCTATAATTAGGAGTTCAGTGCAGCTATTTACACAGCTTAGCGCACACACGCACACACACACACCCACACACCCACCCACACCCACGCCCACACCCACACACACAATAGAAAAGTATAACAAACTAGATAAAGTGCCCACAGGTCTCCACCAGGGCAGGTCAGGTTGTGGCCTCCTGGTGGTGCTATAATAGGCCAATGTGAAAAGGGTGCCATTTCTTCATGCAATTGGATGATTTGACGCATTTTGTTCCAAAAATGTGTTTTACAAAAATCCACCTGCGGACGGACGGACGCACGCACGCACCCGTCCAGAGACTTGTGATGTGTACATTTATAGTAATCAATAATGAAATTTAAATATGTTTTTGTGCAGTCCCTTTCACTGGCAGTTGTAATAGCTTCTTCAGGAGTGATTGTATCTAAGGTGTGTTTTTATGACTATTCATAGTTCCACTCAAAGTGGAAATAAAGGCTCTAAAACACGAGGGAAATGAGAAAGATTGCTTGTTCTCTTTGGAGACCACTCCTGTGGCACTAACATATGTGAAAGCATGCTCTCCAGCTGTGGCACCACTCGATGGACCAACACCACACGGATGCACGCACACGCACACGCACCCGCACCCGCACACACACACACACACACACACACACACACACACACACACACACACGCCTGCAGATGGTGTCTCTCCTACACATGCGTTAATGAGTATAATGCTAATATAACACTACACTATGTACTCAAGCACTGACGCACTCAGGGATTTGTGGAATTGCGCATGAAAATAAAAGTATTGCAAGTAAGCTTTCACCAGTTTTAGTTACTCTAGTTAGCAGCACGCCCACTTTGTTACAATTACAATGCAAATGAGCAGTGTTGTATAAGTGTTCTGCATGTCAGTCAAACTGTCTCCCTATTGTTTTCACTGATCCGAGCTTAAAGCAGCCCAGCTCGCCTCCGCTGGCGTTGGACCGCATACAAAACAGCCAGGATAATACCTAAATCATGCGACTTCAAACTGACAGTGGGTGGTGTCCTATACGCCCCACGCTCCGCACACATGCAGTTCAATTGTAAATACTCAAACTGAGGGAGAATTCGATTTGTCTTCCAAGTGACTCCAGAGATATTGTTTTGAGATAATTGTGAGTGTTCTCCAGGGAGAAAAGCTTTAGGAAGGAGCCTCGGAAAAAGCTTGGTGACGGTGAGCAAACTTCCCACGCACCTACACCGCCATCTCTCTCTCTCTCTTCACTGTGCGCAGGCAAAGTATTTTAAGAATTTGAATTGCCTCCTCCACAGTTGTATTCATCCAGTGCCGTCGCTACCTGTACGCACTGCGAGTATGTCAACACGCCGAGGGGGGCAACAAAAAGTGCCACGCCGACCCTCAAAATAACAATATTCTCTGTGGCTCTGCCGCATAATAACGAGCGGCCGTGTGTGCATCTTCGCAAACGGCGAAAATTGCCAATCTGCATGAGATAATGCAGCACTCTCGTCGGGAGGGGGGCAGCGCAAATACCCTACGAGTAGGGCAACCAAATGGTCAGCTACGTCCCTGTATTCATCAGCACATAAAACAGAATATAAAAATGCATAACCAATGGTGCAGGAGAAGTTTAGAAGCCTAGAGGCTTATAGAATCAGACATATACAAAAGTATGCATTGTCTCTCTTTTATCTAAATCCAGTGAGCCGACACGCACAGTAGGAGCACCCTGACGCTGTTTAGTGCCTTAATTAGTATCATCGGTAACACTTTGGAAGTAGGAAAGGGGCAGGAAAGTTCTTTCCAAAATGGCGTGTGTGCATATAGCCCATTGGGGATTACTTCAAGGTCTTCTCTCACATTTCATTCTGGTCATCTTGAAAGGACGTCCTTGTCAGCTCCTGTTTACTGCACTCGTTGCCGTACGCAAAGCAACACAAGCATGCACGCACGGTCGCACGCACACTGGTTTTGTCATTGTCATTCTGCTGACAGCTTCATATTGTGTCTACAGGGACAGGTGTATACCTCCCCACTTCCTCCACCACAATCCTCTCCACTAGAGCTCCAACCCTCACCCGCCTCCTCGGCAGCCGCAGGGGAGGCATACCCATCCCCAGTTCATCAGGTGGCAACTATCAGGCATGCAGGCCTGCGTGTTTGGAGCCAGTGCCACCAAAGTGGCAGTGGCACCGGCACGCACCATTCCGGGGACTGCCCATAGATCCGAAGTCCCGTTAGTCCGAACATGCATTAAGGTTGGCGAACATGCACTGCTCCCATGCTTGCAGTTATGTTTAGGTTAGGGTTAGAGATACGGCACCAGCATTCCATTGCGTTCACACACAGGATGGAGAGGTGTTCGCTTGGATTGATTGACTGAATACTATATTAGGCAGAAATGTAAACAGCACAGAGTACAGTCAAACACGTTTAACATAAACATAAACATAAACAGCGGGTATTTCTGCCACACAAAAATTGGAATCATACAGGCATCCTTATTGAACAACAGCTGTCCCCATGCTTGTTAATTATTGTTAGTCCAAGCCTCAATCTGCTATTCATTTCCCATAATGTGTGTTTCCCCCCAATATTGTCCTTTACAGAAAGGTCAGTAAGAAACATCAAGGTGACTGTGGAAGCTTGAGAGGCCACACAGCTGGGGTCCAGGCAAGCGATCTCCATTTCCATTAGGGCCCGGTGCCTCACGTTACAATACCCCACTGTGTCATTAGATTCCATTTGAATTTAAAACAGGCCATTTAACGCCGTCTAATCAATTCAACATATTGAAACACAGGCGGCTTTCAGCTTTTTCCATATTCACTCATGGGGGTCTGTTTGCATCATGATGGCAGCCGAGAACACAAAGCACTTGGAATAAATAAATACCAGTTAGTATAATGAACAATAATTAGACTGGGGACACTTGCATCTGGCTGAACAGTGTCAAAAACTCGTCCCAGATCGGCCCACCACAACCGGCACGCAGATAGCAGATACTCTACCGGGTAACTCCGTCGAGGCACACACACACAAAAAAGCCCTAATACAGTATGTCCAGTGTTTATCCCGCTTATAGGAGAATGTTAATCTCAGCTAAATCTGGGAAGAAAACTGCTTCTCTAACTGGGCTTGCTTTTCAAAATGCGTGTCTCCTTTCAGGCAACTACAAATCAATGTCAAGATCCAATGGGATACTGTTAACAGAGAGTTTTTCAACATGTATAGCCACTTGGGAGGGCTTGATCCTTTGTAGTATCGAACTGAGATGGTGACAAATTCAACAGCAGCTATATTTAGTTTAATATTTGTCTCTCTTCTTAAAGTCAGGGAAGGGGATGGTGAGGTGAGGTTGGAGGGGAAGAAAAGAATAAGAACAAATTAATGAATAAACTTAGTTAACATGACACAACCCAAAATCCAGACATTGTCGGTGCCATGTTCACAAATTTCCCCTATTTTACACTGACAGTCCCCATTATGTCAGACACAAGGCAGTTACTGCACAGCAGTTTTTTCCCCACTCTTTGTCTTCACAGGCACTTCCGTTAAGGTAAAACTGACTGATGACAACTGCACCACCGGCAACAACATTGTAGGCGATATAAATGTATAATTTCTTTCCACCCATAAGACCCAGAGACTTGAGGATAGGATAGGATTTTGTTAACATGTTTTAACATGTCTGCATAAAATATCAGAGGGATTTGGGCTCAATGATCACTCACTACTGACTCGGCTACTGCTGCTGCTGCTGCTTTAAGCCTTTGGCTGGAGCTGGAGGTGCAGGTGGCGAGTAAACACGATCCAACCAGTTTTGAATCTTTGAAACGGGCATGGTCTCAGAAGAGGGCCTTCAAAGGGTTCCCAGTGGAGGTGGGCAGGGGAAGGTGTAACATGAATGCAGAGCACAGCACAAAAAAGTGGAAGGAGATGAAAGAACCATGCAGCTCTCATGTTTTGGGGTCTTCATCCTTTCTTTGCCTTGAGTGAGCAAGAGGCAGAATGCTGGGCTACAGAGCAGGCCTTCTTCCTTCCTCGGATCAAAGACAATGAGACAAACAACACAATGACGACATCCTGTCCAAGACCTCAATTTGTTCACCTACTGTATATCTATAAAATTTCTGTCCATCTTTTACTCTTAAATGCAGAAAAGTATATGCAAACTGATGAACAATGATCAAGACACACACATTACTTTTAGTCAGGGAATATTATCAGTATAATGTCAAATCTGGGAATACATTTCTTACCAATAATTTACTTCACCAATGTGTTTGTAAAGGTGTCTACTAACATATCCCACATTGGTTTCTATTCAACCACCATAGGGGAATTTCATTATGGTTTAAGTAGCATGTGACATGTCAAACTAGGGTGTTTTCATGATTCTGAATCCATTCCAAGCATTAGTTTTGCACGAAAAACACTCCTTGGGCTAAAAACATACCCGTCATCACAAATGCGATGAGGTCAACACATTTGGGCATATTTGGGCAAGTGGCTATGACCAAACTATAGGGGACAAACTAGGGGGTTTTCATGCGATTCTGAACCAGAAAATATCTCAGATTCTCCTTTTTGGGCCAAAACAAGCTATATTTGCGCCTCATTTCTCTAAACGATATGATCCTTGGTGAATTAAATAAAATTCACTTCCTGATTCTCAGTTTCTGAGTGAAACGGCTTTCAGAATAAGATGCATACTCCATTCAGCCCCTGTACCTCCTCTCCTCAGTGTACATATTATTTTGCATGGAATGATTTACCCATTGAGAACAACCGTCATGGGAAATGTATCTGTTATCCGTTATTGCCGGGCACTATAAATAATGGATGGAGAGGACAGGGAATTCACATTTGGACATGGATGGTGTAATGGAAGCCCATCAACATGTTGACACATACATTTTGAGACACAGTTGAGCTTGACAGAAAACCTGAGCATGCACGTGAACCGACAGCCAAAACAAGAGAGAGGTGAGGCACACATGTTTAATTAGTAGTGTTGTTAGGGAGGGCGAGTCGGAAGCCCCCGCCGAGTGCTGCGATGCGGCACCGGGGGGGCCATCATGGGGCCACAGTGACACACTCCCCAGACCTTGTTAAGCAGCCAATTAACAGGGCTGGGCCCATGTCCGTGAGTCTGAGGGTAATTGGGTGTATGTGGGGGTAATGTCTAACTGGAGTGTGCGTGCATGAATCTGTGTGTGTGTGTGTGTGTGTGTCTGTGTGTGTGTGTGTGTGTGTGTGTGTGTGTGTACGTGTGTGTATGTGTGTACGTGTGTGTACGTGTGTGTACGTGTGTACACGTGTGTGCACGCGCGTGCGTGCGTGCGTGCGTGCGTGCGTGCGTGCGTGCGTGCGTGCGTGCGGCTTATTGGAGAGATAATCATTTGATTACAAGGTGAGAAAATTCTCACTAACTGTCAGGAAGCAGTAAGTATTTGACAGTATTTTTATATGACACTCCAACACTCCTACAATACTTCACACTTCACATCTACAATATTATATATATTCATCATATATTTCAGATATTCAGCAAAAGAGTTATTTGAAAACTTGGCATTTGTGCTCAATAATGTAAATACTGAATACACACATAGCAACCAACGGTGTTATGCTGAGAGAGGCATGGGACAGAATAACGATTGACAAAGCCATGTTATTTTATGGGGGACTATTTTTTGTAATTTAGTAAATTTACACATACCTTAATGTAAGCATAATATGACTTAATACTAGTCAATCACCTAATTAGTTTTGTCCATATTCACCAAATCGTTATCTCTTCTTTTCTGGACTTTGCACACATCAGAATAGGAGCATACAAGACTTGTCACCAAGAGCTTCGGCGCGGCCATTTTAGTTTAGCGGTATAACTTCCTGTGGTACTCCCAGACGACACCTTGTCAGAATGGTATCGACATAATGCAAATCTAGTCATATAGCCCTGAGTAATATAACCCTGTGTTGGGAATTAAAAGCTTCGGCTCGACATATCACGTCAGCAGAAAAAGTGACCTTTGAAAGTATGCAAATTATTAAAAGCTACTGTAGCTCGCAACCACATCGCTATACAGCTCCACAGGTCATGAGCAAATTGTCTCCCTACAAGGTGGTTAATGATGAACTCTGAATGCGAAGAGACAGATATGTGCATATATGTGGTGTAGTGGTTAAGACATGTCTTCTGTGGAATCAGTATACTCCTTGCTGGCCTCGGGCTGAGTCTTATACCTGGAGTGTATATTGGCAGAATTCATCTGCCAGAGGGTCTGTCTCCCTCAACTATATCCAAACAGTGTGTCCCAATTGAGAATAAGTGCTACGGGTGCGAGTAGGATTTTCGCACGCACGCACACAGAAAGAGAGAGAGAGAGTAGATCCAGGCTGGAAGGGTCCTGGCTCACCCAATCTGCTCCAATGACCTTTCCACAGATCTACTCAGGAAAGGACAGCCGCCTCCACCCAGCAACTTGCTGCATGCTGCACATTAGCATATGTTGCGCTCTCTCTCTCTCTCTCTCTCTCTCACGGACCCTCTTTCATACGTCTCTTTCTTTCTTTCCGTCTCCCTCATCCCATCCGTCTCCTGACCTCCCATGTGTGTCGTCTTTCCACTCTGCCTCGCTGGTCCTGATGGAGACAGAGAGGCCGAGGCACCAACCCGTGAACGCACAATGTGTCCACTTGGTCGCCCTCCGGGGTTGTGTGAGTGTGCCCATTTGTGCACAAGTGTGCATGTTACACATCCAGGTTGAAATTGTGTGGTGTGTGTGTGTGTGTGTGTGTGTGTGTGTGTGCGCGCGTGCATGTGGCGCACTTGTGCATGCATGTGTCATTGTGTCATCATGTGCGTGTCATTGTCTCTTGAATAGTCTCTTGAATAGTTTTCATTTAGTTTTAGTCACTTTTAGTCACCCAGAATGTTTTAGTGTTAGTCTAGTTTTAGTCGATCTATTGTCCACTAGTCCCTTCCTAACTGTCTAGTTTTTATTTGTTGATGAAATTGTCAATATATTTAGTCTACTTAGTTTTAGTCATCATAGCTTAGTTTTCATTTAGTTTTCATCAGTGAAAAAAGGTAGTCGACAAATATTTGTTGTCATAGTAAGAGTCGACAAAATCAACACTGGATGAATGCACGGAAGGAGAGGAGTGGGAGAAGAGGAGAGGAGAGAGAATGGGAAAACATTCAGCTGTTGAAAGTCATATGATGTGCTGTGAGAACTCATCCTCCACTTTTATTGTCATCGTCACCATCATTAACTCCATCCTCCTTCCTCCTCCTCCCCTGCCTGAAATTGTGGCTCCAGTGAGAAAGGTGCCCCTGCACCTTGGGACCCATGACGACGGATGGTGTGAAAATGTCACACCATTATTATGTTCTCATCTCATTTTCTCTCTCTCTCTCTCTCTCTCTCTGTTGCCAGACTTGAGCGTCTAGGCGCGGCCGTTTTCCGCTCAGAGACGTTGTCTCTTCCGGGTTTTTAGACAGCTGGTGGATGGAAATTAAGCTCCACCCATGCGGTTGAATTTGCAGCGACGGCCAGATTCCTGGAAACGCTTGCCCTGGCGGCAAATGGAAGCCGCGTTCGAGCTTCATTTTTCATCCACCAGCTGTCTAAAAATTCTGCCAATTCTGGAAACTCTCCCTTTCTCTCCCTCTCTCTCTCGATAAACTGCCCTCGGCCTATCAGAACATAAGCATAGCATACAATACGCCTATATGTTATTGTATTCCCCTACCCCAGTCCCGTTATCATCTTACAATAAAGGCACAAAATCAATCAATAACACACTCATTAGTCAGAACATAATGTGTACTGACTAGGTCACGAAGCCTGGTGCTTTTCTGACTGACAAGTGACTTGAATCTCGCTAGTAACAGATAAGCCCATTCTTTTTGTGTTTAATCTCCCTATAGCTGCACACTCTTTGTTGTCTGAGCACGGGAGTCCATTTTAAAAGAGCTTAACCTGTGAACCGTGCGTTTCTCTCGCTATCCATCCGGCTGACTAACTAAACTCGGGCTAATATCGCTTTGGCTCCAAGGTCCACTAATCCCTTCCCTCCTGCCCTCCATCACAGCTGCTAAATTGTTCTATACCACATTTAAACTGCTCTGATCCATGCTAATCCCCACAGTTCTTTTTGAGTGGTGCAACCACTCCAAGGAACAGCAATGTCCATGTTAACCTATGTGACTATGTGGCTATGTGGCTATGTTCGTGTTAACCTATGTGGCTATGTGACTATGAGTAGCAGTAGGGGCAAAAGTGGCACTGTTGTGCCAGAAACAGAGAGAGATAGTGCTGCACTCTAAGGCTCTGGTGCTGCACTGTTGCCTGCTAATGAGAGAGAGAGGGCGGGGGGGGGGGGGGGGGGGGGGGGGGCAGGGGGAGTGGGGAGTTGCATCACTCAGTTCACACGGGTGTGATTTTTTTTAGGTAATTGAATAGTGACCAAATATGGTACAACAGAGGAATACAAGCTCACGTGAAGTGCCACAAGATGAGGCACTGAGAGCTTGTAGCTCTGCTATTACTCTCACTTCCACCTACATGTGGTGCTGGATTTCTATGTGCCTATTATGGTATGCCCATGAAGACAGACACTGGGATCATATGTTGCAAAATATTGTGAGCTTGTAGATCTGCAATTTCTGCCCATTTTCTTTTAATTTTTTAAAATATTATAACATGCCCATAAAAGGGACACTAGGCAGGCTTGTACCTTTATATTTAACCATGACTTACAGATAATACATTATGATATGACATGATATTGTGTAGGACCAATATGTCTAGGCCTGATAGCTATTGTTTTGATATTAGGGTTCAGCTTATCCTTGTAGCTAGTTTAAGTATGGTCTGATCCCTGTGCTTGTCGGCAGAACTACTAAGTTACCTGTGTCAGACCTGTTTCTAACGTACTTCTACCCATGATAGAATGCACATTAAGCATAACTATCAACACCTAGAATTGTCTCTGACCCGATTGACCCAGAAATCCACAACAGTTCTACAAAATCTGCAATGCAATAGAGAGTCGAGCATAACATTAAAGATTTGAACGTAACCGAATGTGTCGTATAAAGCCATTCGACGCCGGATGCGTTCGCTTCCCGCGTCCGTGCGTCTTACTTGTAATTCTTTCTCTGGCCTCCTTGTTGAGCATTGGCCAACATCGTTATCTTGTGGTGTCAGCTTGTAAGATATCAACACTGGTAGTATTGCTAAGTTAACCCATTTTGGGCGGGAACCCCTTTTGGTGTTTTAAACATTGTTATAATTTAGCCATTGAAAAATATAGCGCGCCACCGAGTGGCGCGCTACGAGCTTGTAGGTCTGCTATTTTTGAAAAATCGTGAAAATATTTATTTTGGAAAACTTAAATTTCGAGGTCAGGCCTAAATGGGTTAAGATGACTCAGTAAGACATCTTTATATCCCAGAATGATATTAAAGTCTCTTTGAAGAAGACATGCTGACATAAGCCAAATTCCAATACTTTAATTTCCGCACACTCCGTCTTCCAGCTCGAGGTTGCTTTGCTTTTGGAGATGCTGAGATATATCTGAATAACAGTGATCAAAGTTACTGAAGCAACACATGAATTAATGGCTTGAGCTTTAATTAACACAATCATGGTGTTTGTTGTGCATGGGTGTGGGATAATGTATGTCGGCTCCATTCACAAGCATACAAAGAGAGAAATACAGTATCCAATATAAATATACAGCACCTGTGGAGGACGGAGGTGGTGAGTAGGCGGAAATTTGTGTGTTAATTGGAATCAGTGAAGGACTGTAAGGACGTGAGTGGAGGATGCGAGTGTGGATCAAAGTCAGAGTATTGGAGAGCCTGGCTGTATAAAGATTTAGATTTTTTTTTAACCAATCACATTGGCATTGGGCAGGTGAGGTCTGCAATAACTAACCTTCAAGTACAATCCTATAACCCTATGAATCATGGTCTTACTGTAACCATAATTACAATGCTGTCATCAAACCATGATACCTTGTTATAACGACATCTGTGTTTCCAATGAACATCAGCCAAGCTTCATTTTAGCCAGATGGCGAGACATACTCAGCAATATCCCTCGTAGAATTGTGTTAATTTATTCTAGCAGGAATCGTGTGCATTCTTACATGGTGTGGACGTCTTTGTGTTTTGTTGTGCTATTCGTGTGTACAGTGTGTGTGTGTGCTTAATTCAAACGGTGGCTTGAATTATTTATGTAACCTTAAAGGGGTTCTGTCTGTGGGGAGGGAAGGAAGATCTATACGCACTTCACAATACAATGAGCAGAGGTTGGCCCTGTGAAGGATAAGACAAAGAGGACGGGAGGGTAAACAAACAGAAAATAAAGAACAAGCAACCTTCAATGAATGAGCCTCACAAGGCCAAGGCCTTGAGAAGAGAAGAGAAGAGAAGAGAAGAGAAGAGAAGAGAAGAGAAGAGAAGAGAAGAGAAGAGAAGAGAAGAGAAGAGAAGAGAAGAGAAGAGAAGAGAAGAGAAGAGAAGAGAAGAGAAGAGAATTTCCATTATGGGAGAAGAGGGAAAAGCCTTCAAACATACTCATGGTCATCAACTATATTCAATCACTGTTTGAATGAACGCATGAACACTAAATGCATGGGTTACCATAACAACCCTTACCTACTGTTAATGAAAATTAATTTGAACGTCTATCCAAAGAAAATCGCCTGCCTCCCATTGTCTGGGAGGGCGGCGCTTTCTTTCTGTTGCCTTGCAGGCATTTGAGGTGCAACATAGGCTAAACATAGGCTAAACTAAAGAATGTCGCCTAAATGCATGGTTTAACAACCAATCACACCACATCGCTGGTGCCACCCTTTCTTCTACAGAATACCCCCCTCCTTCAAGGCATTCCCAGTTTAGTATACATACAGTACACTCCCCCACAACTCACTGTCAGCACAGTACACGCATTACAACAATGCACAAACCTGGCATGCCAACAGAAGTGACAATAGGCGCTACACAAACTCTCCTGGGTATCTGCCGGTGGTGCCCTTAACATTGCAGCATAGTACTTAAGCCAGAGGCCAGACCCAGGGGAACGACGGGATGTACTCCTAACTGAAGAGGAAGCACAGCCATGTCTGTTTGATCCATGACAATGACAGACAGGCAAGGAGTTGCCGGGGGCTCAGATATGTCTGGTGGCATGTCAACAGCAGGCAGGGTGTCATTCCATTGCAGAGGTTTTCCTGTTGTTTTGCGATTCCGTCAAGACACACTTTTTCTACTATTACAACAGATTTGGTATTTTTTTTGTTTTACTTTAGTGGAGTTTTCCTTTTCCTGATCTTCTGATGTGTTTTTTATATGATATTGTATTACTCGACGACACTGAAAATGAGTTTAATTACTCAGTGTAATTTCGAGAATAAATAAAACTTGAATGAATGAATGAATGAATGAATGGATGAATGAATGAATGAATGGGTTATTCCCAATTTTCAATACTTTTACTTCTACTCCACTACAGGAAAGTATTTCAACTTTAGTTAGGCCTAAACTTTATTTAGCTAGTATGTTGTAGAACAGGGGTCCTCAACTAGAAATGCTGAAGGTCCACTAATATTTTTTGAAAAAGACTAAGGTCCGGTCCCATGAGTGCGACGCGGGCCTTTGGCACGCCGAAACATTTGATTAATTATTTAATTCATTTGATCAATGTATTAATTAATTGTATTAATGAATTAATTAATTAGATTAATAAATTAAGATTAATTTGTATTATTGCTCTTGTATTGCTATTGGATACACTGGGGAGACACTGGGGAGGCACTGGGGAGACACTGGGGAGGCACTGGGGGGACACTGGGGAGGTACTGCATGGGGAGGCACTGGGGAGACACTGGGGAGGCACTGGACATTTCATATCACAGCTATCTACAAGCTCACAGTCACAACGCATTGCATCTGATATTTTCAAATTTTTTGAAAACTTGAAATGGGACATAATGCAGTGCATAATGAGTAATTTTACTTTTGGTACTTTAAGTATATTTTGATGCCGATACTTTGTAATAGACACAATTAAAGTGTCTGTTAAATTTTGAGTGCTCTGATATTTCTTTTCTTCTTTTACATTACTTAGGCTGACCTTTCTTTTCAATGAAACTTATGATGAAGAAGTTTTGTGAAACATTATGAAGAGCACTGTGGCCTTTTGTGCAAATGAGAAAAACAACCCCACACAGTAACTCTCACACAACACTAGTCATAACAACCACAAGCAGCCAGCAGTAGATTAGCATGCAAGCATAAAGAAAGCAGAGTCAGCACAACATGTGGGTATACAAATGTAGAAAATATCAAAACATCAGGACTATAAAACATGTTCAAAGAGCAAACTGTCACCCCTGTCAGGAGCAACTTGGACACTCATGCAAGAAGGAAGCATGAGTTCAAGTCCGTTGCTCTCCCCAGGTTGGCGGAGGGTGTGTAGAGCCCAGGATCACATTAGATAATTGACACAGGGGTGAAAAATGGGTTACAAAATCGTGGGATAAAAATTATATTTAAAAAAAAAAAGAGCAAACTGTATTTGGGGTCAATATTAGGTAATTAATGCTTTGAATTTAATCTTCAACAAATAAGTAATTATTAATGTTCTAACTATAGTGTCCATAAGAAAGAAAGGTTGTCACCAGAAGTGAAATAACAACAACATTGCTTTTAACTAATATGAACTATGTGCTTGTAGACAATAATGTTAATAATATATGGCGATTTAGACCCCAATGCAAAGCAGAGGTGGTCTTTATCACCCTGAAGGGATGTATTTCTCAATAATGACCAGCTCTGCCCAGTGGTGCCGACAGTACAAAGTGCAGGGACTTTTAGACCATGCATCCCCCAATAGTGCGGGGACATTCAGACCCAAATGACCCCCCCAAACCCCCACCCCCCCTCCGGTGCCTATGGCTCTGCCCGCTTATGAAGAGTTGATTGGTCTACTTTTAAGGGGGTTTAAAGGGGTTTTTCTTTCAAGAAATGCTTCGCAGCTGGCAATGTTTCCAAGGTGCTGCTCGATGTGATCTTAGACCAGGAAGAAGCATGTGGCTCCACAGATCTCATCCAACTTGTGATATTCAGCTTTGACACACACACACACACACACACACACACACACACACACACACACACACACACACACACACACACACACACACACACACACACACACACACACACACACACACACACACACACACACACACACACACACACACACACACACACACAATAAGAAAAAAAGATTGATTTCTCTATACCACAAACACTTAATGATTTGAATTTTGTGGCATACTGGCAGCATGCATACAAAGTTGGTGGTTTGTGAGATTAGCTCCGGACACGCACGCACGCACGCACGCACGCACGCAGCTATAGCCTCTGGCTAAAATGTTCCTTTTCTGCCGGAAATGTGTTTGTTTAGCGTTCACATTTACCAAGGCTCAATATAAACGCAGCTTCCCTCCTCTGGGGTTTAGGCCAGGTATTCTGCACATTACGCAGACCCACTCATAAAGCTGTTAAGTGCCTTTCCATCCAGGGGGAAACCAGCAACCTACAGTGATTGTAGACATTGACGACAGTCAACATGCTGTTTCAATATTTGAACGTCTCTTCGCTCCGCACATGATCTACCCAGCATGCCTTACTTCATGCCCACAGGCCCTCTCTCTCCCGCCATCCATCTTCTCAGATGAAGGGAAGGAGGTGCTATCCATGCACCAGGTGCTCCTGTACCTCCTGCGTAGCAGCAAGCCCCTCGTCCCCGAGGAGGAGATCGCAGATATGCTGCAGTGGGAGGAGCTGGACTGGCAGAAGTATGATAAGAAGGGCAGGACATGTTGTCTCCAACCCCGGCATGGTGAGGCTGCTTACCCCAACAGGCAGCTCTTTTTTTGTCATTTCAATTAAATCAATCCATCCACCCATTCATCAACGCATCCATCCATCCATCCATTCATTAATTCGTCCAATTCAGTGTGGGGAGGCACAGAGATGAAGAATGTACTGGTTATGGATTTAATTTCAGACCAACTACTTGTAGGAATATACTGGATCTACAAGTAGTCAAGTAGTACGACATCTTCCTCTCCATGAGGGATGGCAGCCCTCGCTTACCGTTTCCAGAGCAGCTATCATTTCTTGAACAACCCCAACATGATGTTTTTATATTTATAGTTACAGTATATTCATAGTATTATTATGTCACGAAAAAGCGCACCTATAGTATCCTCAAGGACATTTCAAAGAAATGGTTCAGGTCAGAGCGTGCACGTAAAGATGGACGCCCATTAACTGCAACCATTGACATCCACTGCTAAGGTCTGAAGGTAATCAAGCGTGAAATGAAGACTGGGCAGGAGCCAAATGTTCTTCTGCTTTGGTGGTGTCAGCTAAATATGGTCGGTCTACCCGTTACTTTGACCAAGGAACCAATCATCGTTTTTTTAGAGGTCCTATGCAGAACTATGCTAATTACTCTCTATCACTATAGCTATTGCAGAAACATTATTTCTAGGAAATCCTGCGGGCAATGGATGGGAAGGGGAAGTGGAAGATACCCTGACTGAGATGTTGTGAATCATGTTCCCCTATACTTTCCCAATATACCATAGTGTTGCTTTTGGCAAGTGGAGGAACATTATAGTAAATAAGGCTATAGTCCTTCCTGCAGCTGCTGGCACAGGTACAACCTGAGGCTCTTTGCTGTTTGTCACCCCCTCTCTCTCCCCCTCTCTCTCCTGTATCTCACTGTCATTCAGAAATGAAGCAGAAATGCAGGAAAATACATAACATAACATAATGAAATCCATTACAATACAATCCACACATTGTACTACTTGTGTGGAACTTGCTATTATCTCTGACTCTACAGCGCTCTCAATGGTTTTGATCAGAACGCCGATGTTCTGTCCTAATTTCTGATTTAAGCAAGCATCTCGTTTGGAATATTAACACTTCTAAAGAGAGACCAGACTTATTAGCACAAGGTAGTAATGGAACATTATACCTTTTTGGGTGGAAATGGAAGGCGGGGCTTTTCAGAGTAAAATCTGCCTCATCTGCTGGGCAAACATTCCAGGGCATAAAAAGTGTTAAGTGTGGAACACTTGATTATTGAATGATGATTTTCACATAATGGCAAGGCGGGCATGAATGGCATCAACTTTCAAAGTGATGGAATAAAGTAGACCTTTTAAGCAGTTACCATTACTTACAAGAGTGTGCACCCTAGCTGTGCTTAAGCAAGGTCACAGAGAGAGAAAGTTTTCTATATAGTGTCTGGAAAAGTAAAGACACGTCAGAGCTCTACAGGACAGACGGCCCCTCTGGCCTGCGCTTCAAGGGGCGTCCCGACCAACGGACTGATATGATCGAATGATTTGGTTCGTGATGTAACAGGTCGTATTTGCTGTTCATATTCATATCACATGGACACATTCATTTTGGGATATATACCCCGGGCAATCATTAAAATATGTCATTTCTTGAGATTCCATGCATGACTTATGTTTACAGCCTGTTTATTGGACTTTATATAGCCTTGAACAATAACGACGCATTAAAAGGGTAGGGAGTTGGTCTCATTCCAGAGTGGTTTTGGCATTCTACTCACTCCGGCAGAGTCAGAGGTTTTTGTGCTCACTGCATGTGATGAGCAAGGGAGGCAGCTAGAGCTAATATCAAGGTGAACAAGAGTCTCAGGCCATCTGCTGTTTTAGCTCAGTGTGCCTTATCTTCATGCAGCCACTCCTTTCTTGCCCACTAGAGATCTTCCCCCCCCAAAAAAGAATAAAAGCCTGACAGAGTATCTGTGATTTGGAGTCGACTGAGGACACGCTCTCCCTGACAGTCTGCATCCCAACAAACCATGTTTAAAGTGTACTGTAGCTCTCCTATAAAAACAGATTTTTTTTTGTATCGTCGCTACACGTGTTATACAGGACCCGGAGCCCTCAGATTAAGGCATATACTGTAGTCCACATGTACACGGGTATTTATTATAAACATAGCTTTATCTTTTTAGAAAATATCTGCATCTACACAGCCTCGTTTACAAAAACCTCTCCGTCCACATGGAAACGTATGCTACAGTGGCGGAGCCAGCCAAAACCTCAGTTTTTCTTCTTACACACGGGGACGCGTAAACAGAGTTTTAAAAACATGGTTGCGTGTGGGCGGGGTCTCCCCCCCATGCATATAAAAGGTTTCGTTAAAAATTGAAAGAAAAGAAAAACTGTGTACTGTACGTACAGTATGGACGGAGCCTAAATCCCAACTCACATAATTGGATGTGAGTTATGGTTCCTTCTGGGTGCAGATGGCGTTGGAACACAAGCTTACTCATAGTATGAGTCACGAGTCTGACACCTACTGTAGGTCATCTGGCCTAAAGGGCTAAATGGAGGAAGCTAGTTTTTTTCTTCGTTTTAAAAGGTCACACTTCATGACTATAGGGTTTACTTATCATTATAACAAAAAGGAGGGGAAAAAAAGAAAGAGGAAAAAAAGACACCCTGAATACATATACAGAGCATGAATTCCTCTGTATATGTATTCCTCTCATGACTCAACGTTTTGTGTGCACGCACGCACGCGCACGCACACGCATGAGCACACGCAAACGCAGGGTGCTGATATTACACCAGTGATACACCAGCTACACCAGTGAGTCTCAAAGTGTGGTCCAGGGACCTTTGTGGTTCCTTGATGAGGTTCCAAATGGTGGTGTGTAACTGAGTGTGCAAATGGAGCCAACCACTGTGCTACACTAAATGGAACAGGGCCTTTGTTTGTATAATTCTTGAGACCTGTGAAGGAAGTAAGCCCAATTTCTTTCCAAAATGTCTGCTGTGCATAGCGCCTATTTGCATATTTCAACAACCCCCTCTGTATTAGTAAGTGTACCTCATCCCTCCTTTGATTCATCCCATCTTGCACACTGCTCCACAGCTGCTGCTGCGTCAGAGCCTCTCAAAAGGGGACAAGATGATGACAAATGTATGGCCATCGTTATCTGATGAGGAAACGGTGCCACAGAGAGAGAGAGAGAGAGAGAGAGAGAGAGAGAGAGAGAGATGACCTGAAAGAATCCCCCACACCGTCTGTTAACGATGTGTGTATAGGCAGATATTTTTTCCCCCAGGGTAGTAGCTGAGCACAAGTGCCCATTTTCAACAACGCCCTGCACATAGAAACACACAGACCGACACACACATTAAAACCTGGGAGCTGACCCGTACAACCACAGTCTTATACTGATGGCCACTAAGCAGCTCCACTGGAGCAGTTGGGGGTTCAGTGCCTTGCTCAAGGGCACTTCAGCGGTGTTGGGTGAGTGATGACCAATCACTTCCCGACCCAGATTTGTCCTGCCCGTACGGGGAATCGAACCGCCAACCTTTCGGCAACAAGGGCGCTCCTCTAACCCTTATTCCAAGACGGACTCCACTGCTATGGTAACAGCACACATAGTCAAGTCCCGAATCATTTAACTGACAGTATAAAGATGCACCTGTAAACGTGAAATGAACACTAGCTTAATGGGACCCGGTCACATACGTACATGTTTCAATTAGGTATAGGCTACAGAGATAAACTGATGATGTGAATGTCTAACCATAAAATATTTCTTATTGCATCCAATGACAGTGTGCCGCTGCGGGACTTTTTTCTTTAATGTTGTACATTATATACCCCATATGGGCATGCATAGCCCCAAATGAACTCGACTACATGCGAGCGCAATCGCCCACACACATCCACATAATCCACTACTAACCTGCATGCATGTATACATACATACGTGCACTCACACAACCCCCGGCCCGGGCGACCAAGAGGACGCGTTGTGCGTTCACGGGTTGGTAACTCGGCCTCTCTGTCTCCATCAGGACCGGCGAGCCAGAGTGGAAAGACGACACACATGGGAGGTCAGGAGACGGATGGACAAATAAAATGAGATGACTGAAAGAGAAGGAGGCGGAGAGGGCCGATGACAGAGATAGAGATGGAGGGTTAGGGAGAGAGAGAGAGAGAGAGGGGGGGGGTGTCAGATTGGGGAAACCTGTATCTACTTCTCTCTCTCTCTCTGATAATTGGGATAGCAAAGCATCCTCAATCCCTCTATCCCGGCCGCTCTAATGAGCCCCCCCCCCCCCCAACCCTCCATCCTATCTCACCACACTCCTCAAAACTCCTGCATTTGATCATCAATTTATTCCATTAGATTAGACCATAGACCATTTTATGGTTTTACTTTTATCCAGAATTAAAACATTCTCTGAGGTAAACGAGTTAGTGTACATTCCATAACTTAATATGCTACTATGTATTCTTCTTGGAAAAATATAAAAATATACTCCTATGGAAAGGCTATATTATTTTTTACTTATATTGACCAATTAGTATAACGCTACTGTCGTGAAAGTTTAGAATAGTTAGAGAAATTCGAAGTACCAAAGTAGTATTAGTAGGCTGGTTGTGAATTAGCAAACTGGACATTTGGACTGAATGTTTCCTTTATCCTTGTGTTGGGCTTCTGTTTTCGCCAAAGTTTTTATTTGTGTCGTTTCTTTCAACACGTTGTGCTTCACGAGTTCATGTTCCATCCACAGACGTCTGCCTTGACTTCTGTGTGCGGCGGGCACGGTGTGGGCTAGCCCCTCCCTCCCCTCACTGGTGCGAAACTGGGTAGTAAAAACGGGGAAGCCTCTTAGACACACAGAAGCAAGTCTCACTCTCAGTGAGACTTGCTCAGCTCAGCTCTCGGTCCATCAATCAAGGCGACTGGTGTTGGAAAGGTTACTCAAAAATGGTAATATATTTCCTTTTACAGTTACTTTAAAAAAGGGTTATATACTTCTGACATTCCATATGTTGATCTGACCTCATCAAACCCTGTACACTCAAGACACGCTCCATATATGGCCAGTACAGAATTCATTCCATATTTTGATCTGTCCTCATCAAACGCCTAGATCTCCATTTATGGAGCTGGCCTGTTCTGACTTCACAATGATGTTCTGACATCACAATGATGTTCTGACATCACAATGATATGTTCTGACATGACAATGATGACTCGACAAGCTCAGAATAATATATCTCAAACTCTACCTTCAAAACTCTTCAAAGCACAGGACACCAGATCTGCATATATGGAGCCGGCCAGCAACTTTACATCTGACCTCACAGACACCAGATTAATAGTTTAACTCCTGCTTCTTGACGGTTTAACTGCTTGTGACGGAACGTTCCGCCAGAAGGAATCCAACCGGCAACTGCTTCAGGCGTAATGTTCCGTCTGATAAGCTTTATTATTGATATCAAACCGGATCGCTGATTTCTATTTTTTTATTCTTTTTTTGGCTTGGCCTTTCCTTCTTTAGCGATCCTAGACCGGGTTGCGCAACCGCGCTGCCATCCACCTCCCATTATACAGGCTGACTAAAAAGATGAATAACTCCAAATCTACGGAGCTCTCCATGGTTTGGATAAAATGCGCGATGTTCGGAGGTCTTTGCTGATTATCCGGTGGTTTAGATGGAAACATTGGCGCTTTCTAGAGCAAGGATGGCTTCATTTTAGCTCGCTAGCATTGACGCTATTTATGTAGCATTAAACATGGACGCCCAAAACATGTCAGTGCAGTGTGGGCTGCATTGAAATAGCCTCGGCAGTCTGCGGTTGGCTCTGCGTCCAGCAGGAGGCAGTATATGGGTTAACGGTGCCGTATTAAGAAGCTCTGTTTTTTCAGTGCGACCTCACACTTTAGGGTGTCTTATGTTTATGAGCCTTAGGATCCCAAAACCAAGCTCGAGAATACATGGCTCCCTAGTTGAAAAATCCTATTGGATTATAAAAAATTCTAAGAGAGAGCTGTTTTAACCACAACGCCATTATGCAGATCTTGTCTCTGGCATTTTACTCTCATCATTAACATTAACCACCCTGTAAGGTGATTTCCTCATGGACTGTGGAGCTGTGGCGATGTATCTGCGAGGTGCTTTTAATTCACAGATTTCAAAGGTCAGCCTCTCTGTTGATTCGATCGGTTGACTCGAAATTAGGTAGAGGCTTGAATACAGTAGCTATTAATTCCAACATGGGGCTATATTACTCACTCACCGCATGACTAACTGTATTTTAAATGTCAATACCATCCTGACCCGCTATATGCGGAGTAAAACAGGGTGCTAGACAGGTAATCTATTTCCAATTCTAATTCCCTTAGAAAGGTGATCACCCCTTCCCTCTTTTCTACTTTTCTTTCCAGTGTTTTATATTTTGTGATGCTAATGAGTTTTGGTGTTTTTATGTTATGTTGATGAATTGAATACATAGGACCTCAATGGAAACCATTGCACTAGGACATTTTTGTGTAAATCCGAGACGAGTGACTGTACTACTTTGCATTTCTGTCAAATAAAGTCAATCAATCAATCAATCAATCAATCAATCAATCAATCAATCAATCAATCAATCAATGTTCTTGGTGACTGTGTGTGTGTGTGTGTGTGTGTGTGTGTGTGTGTGTGTGTGTGTGTGTGTGTGTGTGTGTGTGTGAGTGAGTGAGTGAGTGAGTGAGTGAGTGAGTGCAATGCCCAATGTAGTAATGTACGCTATACTCGTTATACCTGCCTGTCTGTCTGTCTGTCTGTCTGTCTGTCTGTCTGGGCATGCCAATATATGGGCATATCGCTCAGGTCTAGCATTCTGGACAACAGGATCGACATATGGGTATATCTGTTCGAGTCCACTGACTTGACGTGGGCGTTCTTTGTGGGCGAAAAAATTATGGACCTTGATGTGAAACAGTTGAAAACCACTGTTCTAGAGCTACATGAGGGACAGATCAGACTCGCACACACACTGAGATTTGGTCAATTTATCTCTCTTGCAGAGCCACTAACGTGTGAGAACTCTGCTCAATTAGCTTGTCTGCCAGATAGTGTACTGCAGCTCTTTCAAACAGGCCCAGATTTCCTACTGCTGAGCTGCACTGGAGAAATGAGTGCACGCACGCACGCACGCACGCACGCACGCACGCACGCACGCGCGCGCACGCACGCACACACACACACACACACACACAGCTAACAGTTTTTTTCATCCTTCATTGGCAGTGAAGCAAGATGCTTGTTATTTCCTGTAACAACAGTGCGTGCGTGCGTGCGTGCGTGCGTGCGTGCGTGCGTGCGCGCGTGCGTGCGTGTGCAGTCTGCACACGCGTACGCGTCCATACAGGCTAGTGAAAGTTCTGTGCGGCTGCCCATACTGAGCACTTTAAATGAACGTGTGAAGATTTTGATAACATAACATCCCCCCAAAGAATCAATAAAAAATAATCACCCTCTAATCATCATACATCACATTCCGTGCTCAGCCAATCAAATTATCACTATGGGGTACACACAGACACACAAAGCTGGACATAGGAGGCTATCAAAAACATATCCTATCAACACCTCTATGTTGATGGCTGCACTTGGTTTTCTACTCACACGTTCAGGGAGTCTGTGGAGCCCCAGGAGGGGCCGCGTTTTCCTAACCTGACTCCACCAGATGGGCCGTATTGAGTTTGTGAATACAGTGTGTGTGAATACAGCTTTCTTTGGGATCACTCAGAGATTGGCGATGAAACCGACCCGTGCCAAGTCGAACCAATCAGCGACAGCTACGGGCGGGATCTTGGCAATGGTGTGACGGTATCGAGAAGCGCCTGTTGCAATTTCCCAGCGCCGTAAAATTGGAAAATCGTCTTCTATTCTTGAAAGCAAGCGAAAACATGACCTGCACATCCAACACTATTGTGAAGGTTTTTTTTAAATGTTAATCCTAATGCTATCAGGAGTTTGTTAACACTTTTTTTTTTCGATTGTGGGGTTAGCGCTCAAGATTACATTACATAATTGACACTGGGTGAAAAAAAGGATTGCAAAATCGTGGGATAAAAATGTATTAAAAAAAAGTTAGCGTTTTGCTGCAGCCTCCAGCAGATTTGACAGTATTCTGCCTACGGGGGCATTATGTCTGTCTTATGTGCTATGTGAGCATCTGTTATATACTTATACACTGAACAGAACAGAACAAAAACGGTGGACAGACATGTCAATTCATACGTATGTGGAAGCAAGCCTAGGTTTTGCACTTTCCAGGCAGATAGATTTCAGAAGTACTTGTTCCTCCTGGAAGTTGGGTCGTGTCTCTTCCAAACTATCGCTGTTTTCACTGGCTTCACTATGCCGACAGAATGAACTTGAAGCTGGGCTGAATGAATGCGGGAACATTTGTTTGGGGTGTCTGGGGTGTTATACACACTGGGCTTAAAGGAGAATGAACAAATGGTACGGGAAAAATTACATAACTCCATAACGAGCACACCGCAGCTCCAAGCATGCTCGCTGTTACAGATGTCTAAAAAAAAGAAGAAGAAATTGAGCGATAAAAATGTGCGATTTAGCGTTACAAGCTGCAGTGGGCTCGGGAGGGAGTTATGTAATTTTTCACCATACCACTCGTTCTTTGGATATAATAACATCAGATTAAGGTAAGAAAAGGGTTGGTCCAGAATCCTCCACCTTGGACAGAACACAACGCAATGTCTGCTGTGATATTACAGCATCAGTCTCTATTGCAAATCCAAATTATGTTCAAGATGCCAGATAGAGTAGAGATGTCAGAGGATGCTTGACTGTTGCTGCGGCACGAAATGGGAACGTTCAAGGTCATCTTTGATTTCTTCCAGCAGAATAATGAATGTGTGACTGCTGTATGCGGTTACGTTTCGATGATATCTTGCTCAGGGATTTTAAACAATTGGACGCTCATTCGATTCTCTCTGCATGTCTTTGAAGGCCTATAATTACTGTCATTCTTTCACTAGCCAACCTGGCTGTGCTATACACTTTTCACAGCAGACATGATGTACAGATACATCAAAGTAAAATGTGTCAAAGCCTATAATATGCAGACTATTCAGTGCCAAGTGAGCTTGTAGGTTATTTGTGGTGCATGATCGTGCTATAAATGGTGCTTTATATAATTCGTTGCTGTCGGGAGGAAACCTCATAACTCCATTTTTGAGGGGTTCAATTTTTTGGCATAAATCAGTGCTATTGAACACCCTTTACGTCTGTGTGTTGCGAAAATATGCGAAAATATTGAACCAATGGAAAGTAGTAAAAAGTGCTTTGGACAAAACCTCTTAACTCCATTGGACCGTCAAAATGCCTGCTAAATCAACAAACTCCACCACCTCTCCCCCTCTCATGGAAGTAATTGACAATATATAAAGTTACAATACCAACTTTGATGCAGCTGTATTGCTTTGTTTTTAAAAATACAAGGTTTTCTTAATTTCCTGAAAATTTTATATTTTTCATTTCCTGAAAAATTTATAATTTTAATTTCCTGAAAAATGAACATTTTGGAGTTATGAAGTTTGCTCCCGACAGCATAAATACATGGCCCGGGCAGCTAGCTAGCGTAGCTGTCTGGGCACATTGGCTGGTAATCCAGTCTGGCAGTATGCCGCGGGTTCGAGTCCTCCTTTACTGTGTGTAAAGCTAATCAGTGCTGCTGCGCTTAATGGTACACCTCAGTAATGGCCCGCACCCAGGCAACCCTCTGTGAATTTGTCTATAGTTGCTCTTGTTGCACTGTCACCACTGTCCCGTGGACCTATGAACTGTTTCAGTGGTGGAGGTGCAAGTCCATTTAAGATCTTAAAAATGAGACAAATATCTGCAAAATGTTTAAAAATGTCAACATTAAATAAATTGTACTTTTGAACTATTTGGCAATGGCGGTAACGGTTGGGCTTGACATGTTAATCCTAGTCATTAATTTCCCCAACCAAAACACCTGTATTAATCCTTCATTAATCCTTCTTTTATTATGGTAGATAAAATAATAGTTTACATCTGTCTTGCCTGTGTATAGTCCTTTCATGAAAGCACTGTGCTTCCTTTTCTTGTGTCTCCAAGTCTGCACATTTGGAGAGTTGGAGAGTTTTAACCTAGAACTCACCCAAATAACCTAAACCAATTGCAATAGCGCAATGATGAGTGTACTGAGTGTCTAGACACTCAGTTACTCTCAATCTGTAGAACACAGTTGTACATCTTGCACACACGCTGAAGCACACAGTCCCAATTCAGGGTGGTATCAGGAGCCACAGGCAGAAGAACACGACCCAGCTGTGTTAATTGCCTGCCTAATGAGGCCTTGGGAGTGTGTCACAGGCTCATCCTCCCTAGAAACACAAATTAAAAGATGTGTACCTCATGTGTTAACTGTGCAGGCTAATTTCTGTTCTCTGGTTTGCTCTCTGTGTCAGACTGCCAGCTGAAATCAACTGCCAATCACCAATATGCTTGTTGTTGTAATGTGACTTTCTGTGGAATAAAAGTTGCAGGGTTTACGGAAGTACTGATGACAGGTTGGATTACCGACGTGCGAGATACAAGCCGAGCTTGTTCGCTGAGTAGATAAGATATTTGGCCAAACTGCCACACAATATTAGTTGTCACTGTTATGTTGCTTGGTCCACTGGGCTGAGAGTCTGATTCCACTTATCACTCTAAATCTATAACTATATGCTGTATGTGTATGTGCCGCCCTGTATAGTACAGATTACAGAACTGTATAAACACCTTCCTTCCATCAAAACTCTGGAGACTGTTCTTTTGCATGTATGTCATTATTGACAAACATAAGTCAATGACATACTGTAGTATGTTTAACTACATGGGACATGTGAGCAAGGAACATGTGTCATGAAATGCTTGCAATGAATCTAGTGCACTTCCTGAAAGAAGTCACATCATGACGTGTGATCACAGAGTTATATATAAGCAATTTAATTTCAATGGAAATTGCTCAGTGGCATTTGAAGGACCCGGAAGAACGATCTACTTCCGTATTTTTCCGATTTGACCGCCAACATTTGGTGGTCCAAATGCGGAAGTGCTTACGAGCGCTCCGTGCTAACCCCAGCTGCGCAGGGTTCGGCAAAAAAACGTCCGCCTGCAGTTCCAGCTTTGGTGGCTTCAACGTTGGACAACTGCTCTGGGGGCTAGCGTGTGATACATGACAAAACTGAAGCGTACTTCCTGTATCTCTTCAAGGAAACTTATGAGGAAAGGTCACCAACGTCATTTTCTCTACCCTGCAGTTCCAGCTGGCAGATTCGTCACACTGGGTGGCAAACTGCAGCCGAAACTCTGGTGGACTTGGAGTCAATGGAGCTGAGTGGACAAGAATATGAACAAATACTATTTCTGAATGATTGAGCCTTTATAAAGTACTTGGGCTCAGGAAAATAAGAAGACATATAACACATTAACACATAACAAATATAACACATTAACACATCTTGCGATACCTCCGGGACCGAAACGATACCTGCCGCTGTTTAGATGCCTCAATAAAATGATGTACTGGTACTGTGCACATCGAAAAGCAAGTGATTAGAAAACAACCTGTGAAATTATAAAGCAATAAACCACATGGCTGAGAGGCATGGTGAGACACGTTGCACAGCGGAGTGTCTCCAACTGCTCTGAAAACCAGAGCGGTTTCTCTCTTTTTGGTGCTTTGTGGCAACTTTACAGCAACACTTTACTTTCAAAGTGTTTTATTCTTGACTTTTTACTCACTCACTCACTCACCAGCCAAAATGCCACCTTCTCCCCCAAACGTTTGAAGTTTCAGCCTGAAACGGCAGGCTCCGAGTTTTAGAACCAATCAGAAAAAAGGGTTGCATCCCTTCAGGCGATGGGACGGTAGCTCTGCTACACGCATGAGTCACACGACGCATGGACTTTGTTTACAAGGCAGACAGTTGGCCAGCTCTACCAGTTTACTGCTATGTGGCTTATTTCTAACGTATAATGTTTTCAGATACATATTTTAGCTTGATGATTAAGTTTAAAACGAGTTGATACTGTCTTGATGTAATCTTGAATGAGACTAAAAACGGAGTAGTTCTGTAATCAAAACCACCTGTGTTTGGACGGATGCACAGCAATGGGAATTATACAGGTGGTGAATGAAATCAAGCTTCATATTTTATCATGCCTCTACACGACTTTTGAATTAAAAAAAATAATCTTTTTTTCTTGCCATCCATTGTATGGTATGCCCATATGATGACTACGGATATCGTCTAAAAGTGTGAAAAACATATTTTTCATTTCACTAGGTCTTTAACCCATCGGCTTTGTTCAAATGTAGGCCTATATGTGTCTCACGTGTGAATTCCTCCGATTCCCTCTCAACACGCCAATTGAGTTTGTGATTATTTCGTCTGTTTCAGCACACTACTTAATAAATAATGACTGGATTGATTTTTCCTCTCTCCCAATCGCACTCCATCTCCCCGTCTTTCACCATCTGTGCCTGTGCCTCACTCTGTCCCGCAAAATATAATTGTCACAGCGCGCCATGATTGTTCCTGTGCTCACCCACCACGTCCGTTATGGACATGCCCATCGGCTACGTCTTTCAAGGAACGCTGCCTCCTGCAGCTATCAGTTCTGTATCAAATCGCAGTTCTGTAACAAACTGTCTGACAACCTAGTGGCATTCATATGTTATTTTGGACTAGCAGATGCTTGAATGCCCGATCAATATAGTGAAGAATGATATGAGTTTTCAGAGTGGTCCTTGAGCGGGTCCCTTGCAAAATGAGGAACAGTTTAAACACTTCACAATTACAGTTTCTGCCTATTCAAAGATTGCCCAAAAAATAAAAATAAAAATAAATCTTCTCTTATGGGCACAAAATCTTTTGAGATCAGGGTCCGTGGTCAAATACAATCAATCCTGGGGTTCTTGACATGAAAATGTTTAAGAACCATTGACATAGTGGGTGGAAATGTGGGATGAAATGTGACAACGGGTCATGATGAGACCCATCATGACATTAATAGATTACCGTTTACATGACAAGCACACTAAGTGGGTGCGAAGTCAAGGCACCCCTTAACATGGTGGACATGACAGAGTGATTCCCATCCTGCCGCCTCAACTCACAGACTCAACCATCCAAAACACGCTCACACACCACCCACCATGCACACTCTTATCAGACCACATCACACATGGCATGTGAAGAAGCCGACCGACCGCAACGGAAAAGAGGAAAAACTAGGCATCAAAGCTCTAGCTGCAGTTTGTCTCCTAGTGTGGAGGAAGAACATGTACCGTGTCCATTACATATATACACAACTTGTTTTATGTTGTGTGTAAGCCATGCATGTGTCTTAACCGGACACGCATGTCGGAGCCACAGGTGAGTCCAGCCACGTATGTCGGACTGTTGGTATACGTCGGACTATATGCATGCACCCCCTTGACACGCGAGTCATATCGGCGTGCAGTGCAGTCTCAATCTCAGGAGCACATACTGTAACTTTCATACAAATGCGTCACAATACAATAGACAAGACATGCATGCCGTGTCACACACACACGCACACACACGCGTGGCGTTGTCCATGGTGCAGTAGCACGGTGCTTCAGCCCACTCCTGAGTTGCCATGGCAGGCTAGGGAGGCAGCATAACAACATGAGCGAGAGTGCAGGAAACATCAACATCCTTTCTCTTCTCTTCTCTCCTGACAGGTTTGCAGCAGGCAGCAGCAATACGTAGAGGCCCCGCGGCCGCCTGCAGCAGTATTGAATATCTGTCATAACCTGATACATTAGAAATCAATGTGTTGTCTTGTGTGTACATACTGTAGTTAACAAGAGGAGGAGGGAGCTGTAAGTTTCTCTCAAGGCCATGTTGTGTATAGTTTTACTGTATGTATGTACTCGGTTGCTTGAGTGCATGCATGTATGTATGGATATGTGTATGGTATGTACATGTACGCAGTATAAGCTTGGGTGTTTTAGTTGGTTATCTGTCTGATCATTGTTTGTGAATTGTCAGGTTCATTGTCTATGGTAAATGAAATGTAAAAGTGTCCTGTAAGTCCATAATGGGCACAGAAAGCATCTGTGTCGCGCGCGCACGCACGCACGCACGCACACACACACACACGCACACACACACACACACACACACACACACACACACACACACACACACACACACACACACGTCGGACTATATGCACCCCCTTGACACGCAATCTCACGTGCGTGTACACGAGTGTCTCCGCTATGGCTTACAATTACTGCAAACAGCAAAAAAACACACAAACATATTATACAAGTTAAAATGAACGGCAATTAACAATATGCCATTGTTTGTGTGAGAGCAGTTCAGAGCCACTCCATGTTTGATGGCCAGCAAAGTGAGCCATCATGCTGGGCATCTGTTACAGAGACTTGCCTCTTCACTACTTTAACTCAACTTCAAGTTTACTGACTCATATCACAAGTTGTAGGTGTGAAAGATTGGGTGGGATTATTTTCCATTACAAGCTTTCACATAATTGCAGTTGCCAATTACATCTGAAAAGCGTGTCAAATAACACAACAATCATATGAAATATGCATAAGATGTGCACTCAATGTGCAAAATAAATAATAAATAATACGGAGTACACTCAGTCTCTTGTGCAACACCACTTAACAGCAGAGGTATGAAATGTGTATATTCAGTCACATATTAACAGTTATAAAGGGATAGTGCTAGTATAACGGCAATGAAGTCAAATCTCAGTATAGGCCATATACGCTATACATAAAGTGATAGCTTGACGGCCTGTGTCACAAGGAGTGACATTCCGACAGGGCTCAGTGCCCTGTCGGAATGTCTATTGTAAATGGTCCCTATAGTGAAATCGTAAAATCTTCTGGTTCATAAAGGCTTCCAGAGCTGAAGTTCGGCGAGTCAGGATATCTGGAGGACGTGCACGAGTTCCAACTCGCGATGCTCGGAATGACAATGTGAATGTATGAAGAAGGTTATGTTGTCAGAAGTAGTATGCATTGCTCTTTAGTCTTTTTCGTTCCGTTTTGGATACTGTGATATCACCTGCCTATGGACAGTAGTCCAATAGTGAACGTGAACATATTTTTGCCTCGGTGGTGAGTGTATTTGTATTTGTATTTGATGTTCCGCTCCAAATCATGCTCTGGACCATCCACCCTCTGTAGTGCACAACGGGGTAAAACATTATGTCAACGACTCACATTGACTTAGTACCGTAGCAGGGCCTGGCCGACTGCCCTGCCCACTGTGGGGAAGGAGGCGACAGTAACGGTTTACTGGCATCGATCTTGTTACAGCACATATCTACAACCTTCTGGTAACGCAATTACACCGGAGTGATGTGCGCTGGCCTCTAAGTGGTGCTTCAGCGGTAGGCGGCCTGCTATTGGCTGGACATTGATAATACTGTGCCTTGAGTGGCACAGTAGTCTCTCTCTCTCTCTCTCTCTCTCTCTCTCTTCTCTCTCTCTCTCTCTCTCTCTCTCTCTCTCTCTCTCTCTCTCTCTCTCTCTCTCTCTCTCTCTCTCTCTCTCTCTCTCTCTCTCTCTCTCTCTCTCTCTCTCTCTCTCTCTCTCTCTCTCTCTCTCTCTCTCTCTCTCCTCTCTCTCTCTCTCTCTCTCTGGCCGTGCACAGGGTGTCATCCTTGTGTTGTATTTGCCTCATTGTCTCTGTTCCGAGGAGGGAAACGGGCCTGCTCTGTATCCCCACATTCTGCCCTTTGCTCACTCCAAGGCAAACCACGAAGATCCCCAAAAGAGCTGATTCTTCATCTTCTCCTTCCACTTATTTGTGCTGTTGCTGCCTCTCTCCCTTCGGCTGTACCTACATCTGCCCACCTCGACTTGGAGTTCTGCAGTCCTTTGAAGGTCCTCTTCTGAGAGTATGCCAGTTAAAATATTCAGAAGTGGTTGGATGACGGAATGAAGAACTGGGGGGTCTCCACATGCACCCCTCCTCCCACCACCACCCACCTACCTACATCACAACCCCCATCTATCTTGCAGATCCTTTGACCTGTGCTAGCAACGCGTGGGCCTCAATTATTTAACTGTTGAAGTCTTCAGTCCCCTGCTCCAATCCTAGCGTATCTGGTGTGTGCACGTGTGTGCGTGTGTGTGTACACACAGTAGTTACAAATACATAGTTCTGAGCTCTTGGGAGCAAAGTGGAGCCAATAGTGAAGTCAATGAGAGCCGGGTGGAGAAGCGTATCAATAAACAACAAATAATCAGTTCAGGAACATAAATAAAGACATTTTATTGAGGTATAATCTAACAAACACATACTGGGCTGTTTGGGCTGTCATCGGGACTACAGGAGTTGATAGCATTGCGATGGCAGCCTTGTTTTTGCGTTGCTATATCAGTGGTATGTCAAGGACCACCCAAAATGATATGCCAACCCGCCATCTCAAAATATTTTGGTGAAGCAATCGTCGGTGCCATGTTGACAGTTTAATATTATAGAAATATGTTTTTGTTTGTTTACCCTGACATTACTTACCCACACCCCTACTGTGCTGTCAGTCACAATTCAAAGAATGACTGCTACACAAGACCCTTCAGTTAAGGTGAAACAATTGATGATGACCACACATCACTGCTGGCAACAACATTGTAAGTGGTGTGTGTGTGTGTGTGTGTGTGTGTGTGTGTGTGTGTGTGTGTGTGTGTGTGTGTGTGTGTGTGTGTGTGTGTGTGTGTGTGTGTGTGTGTGTGTGTGTGCGCTGCGTGCATACGTGCGTGCGTGCAGAAAATAATCCAACTGTGTATTGGCAAAATTCACAAACTGACAACTGTATGAACTAAACAAATCAAACAAGGACAATGTAAATAGCTCAATACAAGTCAGAACACAAAATGCACTTTTAATCACTAATGCAGTGTCAGAATTATTCAAACTGTTCATGACAAGTTTTTTTTTTTAAATAATTGTTATCCCACAATTTTGTAACCCATTTTCCACCCCTGTGTCAATTATCTAATGTGATCCTGGGCTCTACACACCCTCCACCAACCTAGTCCCCATATATGGGGGACATGGGGAGAGCAACAGACTTGAACTCATGGTTCCTTCATGCCTGAGTGTCCAAGTTGCTCCTTTACACCTGACAGGGGGGAGTTTCCCTGGTTGGACGTAGCGCGTGGAAGGAACACGTTATTCCAACCAGTTCCTTTCCCCTCCATCAGGCGCCCCGGCTGGTCAGGAGGAGGCAGTTTAGAGACTATCAGTTTAGAGGATTACTGCATGTTTTTTGTGAGGGTACCTACCCTAGGGGACACGGGGAGAACATGCAAACTCCACACAGAAAGGCCTTGGCTTTCGCCAACCCCGCCTCGGGTATGGGCACTGATGACGCGGAGGAGGAAACACGCCGCCAGCACCCACAGCGCCCCGAGCGGGAATCGAATACAGGACCTTCTAGCTGTGAGGTGACAGCACTACCAACTGTGCCACCGTGGCTCCATGATACGTGTCTTTAATACTTGCTATTATGACCTGCGCAAATGTGATGCATAGCCAGGAACAGCTTCTGGCAGCATTCCTGTGGCATTCTGTAGTGGACATGTATGTATATCATGTATACATGTATGTATACATGTATACATGTATGTATACATGTATACATGTATGTATATCTATTCAGTAACAGTTGTACAAAAAAAATCACCCACTCCTGTACAGTCTGTGATGCAACAATAATGTTTTGTTGCCTTCATCAAACCTGCCTTTGTTGCCTTCATCAAACCTGCCTTCAAAAAAGTGTGTCCTTTATTGAGCAAGTGTAGACGGTATGTGGGTTCTTATTACCGTGTGCGCCACCAACGCACCTGTACCTTGTGTGCAAATAACTTTGGTTTACATATTCCACACAATTAACATTTTTATAAAAACAGGGGAGAGTTAAATACAAAACAAGACAGATGAAGGAGTTTTAAGTAACACAAATGACGGTACTTCCCCTCTTGACACACAGCTCTTTGTGACTGACACTGCCATCTGACGCCAAGTGTCCCCAGTCTAATTATTTTTCATTACACTAAGTGGCATTCCAAGTGCTTTGTTTTCTTAAGCTCAGCAACAAACTGGAAAAGCTGGAACCCACACGGGTTTCTCATGTTGAATTGATTGGAAATGATGGCGTTAAATGACATGTTCTAAATTCAAATGGTATCAAATGACACGGTGGGGTATGTGAGGCACCAGACCCTAATGAAAATGGAGATCGCTCGCCTGGAACCCCAGCTGTGTGGCCACTCAAGCTTCCACAGCCACCACGATGTTTCCCCGCTATCAATTTATGGAGAGGAAAAAATTCTGGAAATAATGGGAAATGAATTGCAGCTTGAGAATTGCACTCAAAATTAATGCAAATGGGGAAAGCTGTTAAAAAACAGCGATGCCTATTCTTTGGGTGCCGCAGCGCAGAATGACCAGCTCTCGTTTCATATAGTCGTTCGGTGTAAAGCTTTTATGTCGGACACCAGATTTTTTATATTGGCTAGCATGGACTATTGCAGGCCCTGGGTATAGCCAACTCGGCCTGGCGGAGAATTGCACTCTGAGGAGTTTTCTTTTCTTTTCTTCTTTCCCCCCCCCCCCACAGAATAAAACATTGCAGCCACCTGAATTTACATTAGAAGAGCAGTTTTAGCTTGATTAAATTTGCCTAAAGAGATGTGGGGGTGCAAAGGAGGATGTGAAATGGAAGTGTGATACAGTCAGGGTGCTTGACGTTGCCAAGCTGTCTGCCTGGAGAACACTCACAATTATCTACAAAAATATCTCTGGTGTCATTTGGAAGGCACAGAAAGTGAAAAACAACAACTCGAGTGCTCCCTATTTACAGTTTGTAGGAATCGCAATTATGTAGAACCCTGACTGTTTCGTCATGTGGTCTGACGCCAGTGGAGGCGTCGGAACACTGAAAGCAAAATGGGAAGGAAGTTGAACTGACTAGTAGAACACTCATCACTCGCCTCATTTCCTCATTTGCAGTACTTTTCCTGAGAGGAGATGAACAACAAATTAAGGAGAGCAACAATGTTGTAAGATGTATTATACACCATCACAGACCAGCATGGACAACCAAACCATACTACTCAGAGACTGTAGAAGAGATGCCCTACCAGGATTTGTAACGGATGCTTCATTTCCTCCTATTTTGGAGGAAGGTCTCCTCGAAAATGTCTGATCAGTATGGAGCATGCTCAGCTCCGGACTAATAGTATTTTAATAAGATTTTTCTAATTTGATACCATTAACAAACACGGAAAGAATCCTATTGATCGGATTATCAAAAGGTGTAAACCACCCCTCTCAGAAATCAGAATATAATTATAAAATTGAGGTGTTTACATGATCATTTTCAGTCAGATTTAGCTGTCATGCTGTATCTCTCCTTTCTCTCTCGTGCGCACACACACACACACACACACACACACACACACACACACACACACACACACACACACACACACACACACACACACACACACACACACACACACACACACACACACACACACACACACACACACACACACACACACACACGGATGTTACAGAGCTTCCCTGATGATACAAAAAATAATACTTTAGAGGCATCTTCTCCTTACTCTTCCCTTCTTCTTTCTTTGCTTTCATCAACAGAACCCTCCCTGTGCCGCTATACCGCTTAGTGGCCCACCGGTGGCGCTGTAAGCTATCCGCTGACAGTGGCAGCCAGTCTCTTCGTCAGCGCTCTTAAAAATGTCACTGCTGTAAGAAACTCCTGTCACTCAGTAGGTGTGTTTCCATTAAGCCGTTTTTTTGCACATTAAGGCTCTTGCGCAAAAACTCCTGGATGGAAACACCTCAAAATGCGAATAAGTCTCCATTTTTCGCAAAAACACTTTTGCGCTTGCACTTGCAGGGGGTGGATTTTGGCCAAGCCCCCAGTAAGGCTATCCAACGTTGAAGATGCCACTACCTACTGGTGAAATGTGGAATTGCAGCACTTTAGTGGAGGTGGACGGACGTTCATGACGTCACGTGCGTAAGCCCGGACCTCAAAATTGAGGTCCGGGGCTAGGCTAGGCTAAACTTCCGCTCGCTCGAGCCATTGAGTTGTAATTATACTTCCGGCAGTCTTCCGGGTGCTTCAAAACACCACTGAGCAACTTCCACTGAAATGAATAGCTTGGGGGCGGGGCTAACGCTCCGGTTCGGTCTCTATCCTTTACTATGATTTTGGCCTATATCGAAAAAAGGGAAATGCGCAAATAGGGTATGGAAACACTTGCGGAAAATGTTTTTAATTAGAAAGCATTGAACTCACATTATATCGCTTTTGAACAGTTGAACAGGAAAATAAAATAACGATGGGGAGGCAGTGGAGTGAGCGGTGGGAGGGTGGCTAGGGAGGGAGTTATGTTGTGGATACATATAATAAGGTCCCAATTTACTACTACCCGTCCGATAAATATATCGTGTAGTGTGTTCAAAGATCCATATGAAGTCTGAATCCTCCCGAGTTGATCGGGGCGCTCCGATCATTTTGATATCTGGATCGCTACTGTATGGATGCACGGATGCATGCACACACGCACGCACGCACGCACGCACGCACGCACGCACGCACGCACGCACGCACGCACGCACACACACACACACCCCTTTCCGGACTAAAATAGTGGACTAAACCTTCATATAACCTAGCTGCCTTGTCCCTGCAGGCTATTCGATCCATGCATGCTTCAACTATTCTTATATATTTATATTCATTGCATAAGATAAGCAACCTAAACGTGTAGGCTAGGCTATAGCCGATGAAACACAAGTTATTCACAACTGTTTGCAGGCTGCAATCAATCAATTTACAGTATAAACGACCAGTATGTTCCAATCGAGTCCCGCGACATATAGGCTGCATGTGCCCCGAATATATTAAGACAAGCATTACACAACAAATGATCTTTGTATGCTGACTGTAGGTGTGAATACTGTGAAAGCAGCAGATGCCCGCCGAACTGCTGTAGACTGGTATCAGATTACAGCGCAATATATGGGGTCCCGTCCGTTAAACTGAGAGCACGCACAAAGCGCATCAAATCAATTGGTGTGACCATGGATTAGGCCTGCTTTACATGCGCCTCACTTTACTGGCAAAACAGTGCCTCCTACTGCATATTTCATGAACTTATTTCATATGCCCATCGCATGAATCGCATTTTATCAGGGATGGAAACAACCAACAATGCGCATTTCTTTTTTCGACTTAATGAACATATGCTTCCTATTTTCGCAAAGGCTTAATGGAAACATACCTAATGTTAATAGTATGTCTATACCCTATGGCCAGAAAAATAATATAGGGCCAGTGCATTGATGATATGCACACGGCTGCCATCTTGCCAGCAAGGTGCTACCTAGGTGCAACTTCCCATAGACAGCCCATTCATCCAAACAGAACAGTCCTATCTAATTGTATTAAATAACGTCAAACTCACCAACATTGCAGCTGTACGGAAAGCTTGAATTATCCTCTTTCTATCTACAATGTGTTTGTTTAATACAAATCTACTGTAGACATGTTATGAGCTACTCCCTGTCAATAAATTCCTTGCAGATTATTTTTTGTGCTGGAGTGCCACAACGAAGCTCCCCATGTCTAACCCGTCTCCACACACCATCCACCCTTCCGTTTGCTCTCCTCCTGTGTCACTACTGAGGTAGTCTCGCGTGGCCAGACCGCTGCCTCACACCATTTTAAAATGTTCCTGGTCATACAGTCTGGAGCACGGAAGCTCTGATCATGATCAAGTAATACACAAATGTGAAGCCTCCTCCCCACTTCCGCGCAAATTTATCCAAATATAAATCGAAATCACTTAAGCATAATATAGCTCGCTGCTTAGCAGAAAGGGACATCAAAAATAAAATGTTAAGATATTTTCAAAGATATTTTCGTGAACGGAAATGCCAGCTTCCTTACTCGACTTTCCAGACTCTATATAGCATTCGGAGATTGTGGAATAGTTGTGCTATGTGAAGAGAAGGTGTGCGAGACGTAGATGGATAACGTGTCGTGCACATGTGCCCTGCCTAAGAGGCTGTCTTTATGAGTTAGGTGCACTCGCTTCATCGACACATTTTGTGGGGGGGGTATTTAAGAACCCTGTTGTCAAACTGCCTGTCTCTCTGTCTCCTCCATCCTCAAATCCTCTGAAGAGAGTTGGAGAGAGTTCTGGAATTGCCTCAAAATTGTTTTCATTTGTCCTTTTTCATGCCAGCAGGGAACATGAGGGAACATGCTGTGGTTGTGTGTCACCTGGTTTAAGCTACTGTGCAGGAAGCATCCTGCACCAGTTGGTTTAGTGTTGGCAAATATCACTTTTGAACTAATATTATCGTAATGTCAATTTTTCCATTTTTTACTTCTGGTTTCTTCTTTCTTTCTTTCTTCCTATCCACGTCTGGTCCCGCAGGAGCTGTGTATCTGGAGGGAGGCTTGGAGGAAGCCCAACTGCTGTTTGGACAGCTGCTTTTCAACGGCGATGTAACCCACCAAACACAAAACTGTAGCGAGAGCGTGTGTACCACTGCCTGAACAGAACGTTATGCCTTTCTCTGTTGTCCTCTGGCTGTGAAAGGGCCTATTGAGTTTGCACCGTAGCGTAGCATGGGTCACGGTCAGCACAGCTCACCGTTTATTTTATTGCACCAAAAGGTAGAGCTGAGAAAAAAAGAGAGGATCAGTGACCATGAGCATTGTATGGTGCACCTTTTTCCAAATAATGACGGAAATACACAAACAAGTACAGTACATTTTATGTGATGAATAGAATGTCCTAGACCTCGGGTTTGTCACGAAAATAATCAACAGAACAATGAAACCCATGCAGCGCACATCCGCCAGAGAAAAAAATTGGGGATAGAGTGTGTCAGGATAATGGGACTCATTTTCAGCAATTTGTGGCATACAGTCTCTCTCGGGCACACGCACGCACGCACGCACACAGTAATTGTCTCCGACACAAAAGAAAACCCAGCTGCAAGGAGCATCATGGCCATTGGAACAAAAGATGCCTCCTCTTTCTGACATTTCCACTCTCCTACTGTAATCATCCATTTGATGATGCGTTTTTGTTTGGTGATAGATTTGAGTGACGTGATCAATACGCATATTGTGCGTTTGTTACCAATATACCAATACAACACTATATAATGTCTCTGTTTTGGAGTGGGGGGTTAAAATACAAAATTAAACCAAGGACCGGCAACTTTAAAAATGCAAAAAATAATAATTGCAAAGCCTTTTCCCACTTTTCAATATTTAAGCTTAGAAATTGTTTTATTTAGATAATCAATCAAGGTCGGATGATTAAATATTAGATAGCTTGTTTGTTTTTCTATTGTATTTTGTCTCTTGAGTTTACTCTTTCCTTTCCCTGGTTTGCAGGTGAGAGAATAAACTGAAGTAAACAACACTAATAGGCCTATTCCTGCATCATAATAGACAGTTATGAAAACAAAACACACAATACAATATGTGGCACTTCAGTTCAAGTTCAGTTCAAGTGTTACTTCAGAAAGTGACACTTAAGTTCTATTTCAGTTCCAGTTATGTAGCCTATCTCAGTTCAGTTAAGTAAAAAAAAGAAGACTCTGGCAGCAAGTCTATCCACAGAATAGCAAGTCTATCCACAGTCTCCCTCAACGGATACTCTCTGGTACACTTAAGAATAATGTGTGGGGCTGGCTTTCCATGTTGTCTATAGAACAAATAAATAAATACATAAATACAAAGATGTTATTTACTGAACTGAACTTCCAAAAAAATACAAAATAAATTAAAAGAAAAACTCACCAAAATGTGGTCAGTTTTTTTTTATTATTGTTGGAAGTTCAAACTAGCTGTTTGGTATTTATCTCAAAATCAAATCAAACTAAATTAGTTTGATATGGTCTTCACAAAACAAATCACCAAACAAGTAGTTACTGATTGATTGATTGATTGATTGAAAAATGTATTAACAGTGAATTACAGTACATTTACTACTTCCGAGTTGAAATCAACTCTTCATAACAGTATGTGTTACCTTTCAGGTTCTAAATGAAGTCGTTATGAAAGTATTTGACAATCTGCTAAAGTGTGTAAACAAACATTGAATACAAAAGTGAGGACACAAATTGTGATTGTATGATGATATGATGACATGATGTATGATGATAAGAGCACTCACTTCACACGGGTGTGATTTTTGTCCAGCTTTTGGTGTATGTGCACAAACGTTGTCCTACTAGATTTCATCCAACTAGATGTTTCCTCATCGAATGGCAAGAGTTATTAGGCTATTCTGTGTGTGGTGTCCATGTGATCATACATTATTATTAATTAATACCACGACGCAAATAGAGGCAGATAGGTGCTCATGCAGCAAAGGCACGATAGTCTATTTAAATCATTATGTGAAACTTTAATTGGCCGAGTCTGTCAACATGCTGAGGGACCTAATAATTCAGCTCTGTGTGCAACTACATAGCCTACAAAATAAATACAAATACAAACCAGTGGAATTTGCATCAGCCTAACATAAGCTAAGCAATACAGTTGACACATTCTTTTTCTTTTATATATGTATGTGTGTCGAGTTTATTCCGTGAGTGGGATCATTATAAATATTAAGTGCCGGCCCAGCTTATATTTGTAACTTCATGTTGTGTCATTTATGTATAGATGTTGGTGCTATTATGAAGTTCACTGCCTATACAGTAAATACTCTGTGTTATATAAGAACAGAGATCCTCTTATCAACCAATTACAGTATGTCTCAGGGATGTAGATATTAACACAGCTAATTGGGGGGTAAATGTGTTATACCAATACTATATACCAGGAATGCGAGGTCATACTAGGACATGGTGTGGGGGTAGGAAGTGTCGGGTGACAGAGGAAGGGGCGAGCTATACGCAGGGCAGGATGTGTTCATTCATTCTCAGTACAATGTAACAAACGGGATGACGCGTTTAAGTAAGTCCTTGTAATGTGTTATATGTTCGTTAAATGCTCTAAATTCAGTCATAAATGATGCATCTATGCAGTCGCTATATCTGTGAATTAATAGTATGTATCTTGTGTTTCTCTTGTGTTTGCAGTTATTAGCTAAACGCCACAGTCTCCGATTCCTTTGTAATGATCATCAATGCTATTGTACTAGATCTAAACACGGGCCAGACAAGGCAAATAAGGCTTTATACTGTACACAAGTTTAGTAGAAGTATGTTTGTACGTGTGTGAGTGTGTTATGAGATAATAGTAATAAAATGGCCAAAATCAAGTGATTGTTTACGGGCATTATTGCAACGTCGAGGCTATGTATGTTTGAGTAATATAAATGTTACAATTGGTGTGTGTTAAATCACAGTTACCAGACCTGTTTGTTATAACCCCTTTGCGGAGGGTTTGAATCAGTAATTAAGCAAAGCTATGAAACAGCAAAGTTTAGTTATATCCGTACAATGTGTGTGTTGAAATGGGCACATAGGCCTACATATGATTTTTGAGGAGAGCGCTGGAGAGGTGAGCTCATGGCTTACTTTGACTGGCCAACTTGCAAAGTGCAAACACGCTGATGCCATTCAATAATGTGTTCTATTTTTTTTTAATATAATTAGCAGTGACTGTCAGTCTGCTGTCTGTCTGTCAAACTGTTATGTTTGTGAACCATAGATTACATGCATATAGGCATACAAGCGCAAGCTGCGCGATACATGATCTATTTCGACTATAGGCTATCATTGTCTCCACCAGGCCGAAGGCATGGGGAGAGAGTATGTTTTGCACTCCGTCCGTGTGTCCGTCCGTCCGTGTGTGTGTCCGTCCGTCCTTCCTTCCGTCCATCTGTGTACAGCTAATCTCCGGCACCGTTAACCCGGTCGATGCCAAACTTTGCACACACACTCCCTGGATGCCAACGATGAACCTCTGCCCCACATTTTCCAGAACGGCCTGTTATAGCGCCACCATGAGGCAGCTTTTCACATTTTTACCTAAAACTGCACCGATCTGCGTGAAACGTTGCATGCACACTCCCTAGAGGCCAAGGACAAACCTTTGACCTGCATTTTCCGCATCTGCCTTTTATAGCGCCACCAGGAGGCCGACTTTTGTAAAACACATTTTTTGATATTACTCCTCCAGATTCTGTCCAAAAATCTCACAAATCGTTACACAGTATCTCTATGGTCATGTGCTCAAGTCGGATCTGTCTGATATTTCATATTCCATCCTAATTGGCTTTCACAGTTTGTAAGATTGCCCCGTTTTGAACAATAGCCTCAAATCATGAACGCAGCATGCAATTTACGTGAAATCTTTCACACATTTTCTTACTAGGCTGAGGAATATATCCCACCCTTTTCACATTGGCCTGTTATAGCGCCACCAACAGGTTGATTTTTGCAAAACACATTTTTGGAACAAAATGCCTCAAATCATCCAATTGCCATCAAAGGCATATGAAGAAATGGCAATCGGTAAACATGATCTCTGTAGTCATGTGATCAAGACGAGTCTGTTGGATTTCTCAGATTGTACACTGATTGGCTAAGATTGCCTTCCAAAGTTTTCAGGAGTGGCCCGTTTCGTACAAAATGCTGCACATGTCCTGCTCATCCAGAATTCTATCCTCAGAGATGCTATGAGTGATCTGGCTCTGCATTTCCTCAACAAAATGAAGAAAACTGTTGCAAAAACAAATAAAAAAAAACATCCTCCTAAACATTTTGCCAAACATCACACACACTCCTATCCTCCTGGTGGAGACCTGTGCCCGGAAGGGCACTTTTTCTAGTTTTTTGATGTGCTGACCAATGTTGTGGACATAGCCTACATATTTTATTTGAGGTTTGGGGACTAATTGATTCAGCATTAAGACTAAAGCATTCTAAATAAATATACGCATGCCTTGATCACTGGTACGGCACCCTCAGAGCTGGTGTGGAAATGAGCGGATTTTACAACCAACGTCCGACAACGTCAGGGCCAAGTTCAAATGATGAATTCCACACGTAACGTGGGAATGCTCGTAAATGTCCGTACGCTCACGATATGAGCGTAAACGGCGTTGTGAATCTGGCCCCAGGATTACTGCATGTTTTTGTGAGGGTACCTACCCTAGGGGACACGGGGAGAACATGCAAACTCTACACAGAAAGGCCCTTTCGCCAGCCCCGCCACGGGTATGGGCACTGATGACGCAGAGTCCCCAGCGGGAATCGAACCCAGGACCTTCTAGCTGTGAGGCAACAGCACTACCGACTGTGCTACCGTGCCCCCAAAGCAGTAGGCTTAACAGTTTCCCTGCCTAGGGCGAGAGTGGGTGAGATGAATTTATGATCACAGATCGCCTAGGGCGGGTTTTTAATGTTTAATATTTTTTTACCGGCTCTTGGCGTCATCGTCGCCAGGCAACGCTTGGCTTCCATGTTTGTATTGGAATTGAGCTCAGATTGAGTTGATCATACAAAACATCCATGTTTTTGGAGGTCAATAAAAAATGATGGCGACCTCGCGGGACCGTTTCAGCTGTTGTGATCACACCACATGCATCTAACAAACGCCACTGAAATGCTTCAGTGTTCCCGGAAGTAGGTCAATACCGGTGGTGTCGCTTCAAATAGGGACCGTGCGGGCTAATAACAGTGGCATTCAAAGCCAAACCACTAGATGGTGCTGTTGGCAGTTTAGTGGCTGTTGCTATATTGAATTTAGATGTCTCTAGATGCATTGGAAGGCAAAGATCTGATTGTTTGCTTTATTCCAAGAATTTAAATAGAAAAAAGAAAAAGTTTGTATGTAACAGTGCCCCTCCTGAGTCCTCACAAATCAGCGCCTAGGCCACTTTGTAGCTCAACGCTGAGAGGAGGCAGACGGACGTTGCCCAGAGAGCCAATTATTAGCCGGGGCGGCAAGACACATTTGCAGGGTGGGATAAAGAAAGGCATAGTGAGTTATTTGTGTGGTCTGTGACAGTCCCTTAGCCTTTAGTTATATCAAAATATAACTTTACACAGCACATTTCTGAAGGTAAGGGATGCAGAGCAGAGAGAGGCCATGGAATATTTGTTTTGTCCATAGTGTCCATGGAAGGCGTCCAGGGGCCGCCACCATTTGTCAGCATGGTGTGTCTGTCCATACATGGATGATCAGTCCCATGCGCCATCATCCCTGACAGGCTGGAACGCCCAGCACTCTCTCTCTCTCTCTCTCTCTCTAGATATCTATGATGGGGAGATAATGGCCTTCTTCTCTGACAAGGTCCAGAGCTCCCTGACAAATTGGCCACTGACTCTGGGGGCTGCTAATCAATCCATCAAATCAAGGAGTGCTGCTAAGAAATCAATAGAAGTGATAGAGGCCTGCTGATCAATAGCGATGGGGTAAAAATGTACTGGATATTTGACCCCCTGCAATTTACGCCATTTGATTGGTTGGGGGCAGTTGTATGGTAAAGAAAAGCTATAGGTTTTAATGGATTCAGATTAAGCACTGTTTTTAGGAGGAGGAGTTCACCCAAAGATGACCGGCAGACAGGCGCGGATTAACAATGGAATTTACTGGCACTTGAAGACCTGGTGCAATGGCTATTTTGGTCATTTTATTATGAGGTTTGAGTCTGAAACGGAAGGCTGTACGTTTCTGAACCAATCAGAGCGTTGCATCCCTTCAGGCGATGGGACGGTAGCTCTGCAACACATGGAGTTTGTTTATTTACAAGTCAGTCGGCCATTATTTCTAATATATGATGTTTTCAGATACATATTTTTAAGTTTAAAACAATAAGATTGGCTTTTTATGGACTTTTGATATAAAAATACACAAAGGTGGAGATTTTCCCATTGTTTTGGCAACCATTGTTAGGTATGACCACGGATATGGTCTAAAAGTGTGAAAACTTATTTTTCACTAGGTTTAAGCTTTAATCCCCAAGGCCCAGCTTGCAGGTCCCTGTGCAAGACTATTTCATACATCGGTTGCTTCCGTCGACACCGTATTCATAGGTCACCGTCCGATTTCTATGTAATACAACACAGGAAGCCCCGCTAGTGTTTTTGGTCGTCCAACAGTTTCGAGGAGACTCAAAAATAGCAGTTCCACTAGTGGGGGGTAGCAGCTTTATAACTCTATGGGAACAGCGGCGATAGTGCTGGTGGTTCATTCACTGGGCGGCGTGGGCGCGCAAACTTGTGTTACGTGCATGCGAATCACATAAGAGCGCGTGCACGGGGCCTTTTGATTTGGGCCCTCGGAGGGATTGAGCAGAAACCTGCATGCTAATGTCTCCGCCGGTCATCAATTGCCTCAGGAGTGTGACAAAAACAACATGCGCAGATTTGTCCTTTTGTCTTTAACACTACTAGACCTGTACATGCCCGTCGGCCACCGGCCCGAGAACGATGCAACTTGGGAACCTAATAATACCTGTTGTCATAGCACCCGTTTTAACTATCTGTCTGTGTCCCTGTTGTGCCCATAATGTATATGGAGATCTCTGTATCTGCCTGTGTGTGAAGAGGGCTGATTGACTGTGAAAAGTGTACTGGTTAAGTAATCAATTTGCAGGTGTGGGGTTGCCTTGGCAATCAATTGGCTGAGGCAGAGGCTGGGCACGCACACACGCACGTAGGATGTTCCCTCAGCCCTATATTTGATCAGCCCTATATGTTCCCTCCCAACTAACACCAACACAAAGCCTAACACTAAATGTATTAATAATACAGTAAGGCTGAGGGATAATATGCATGACCCATACACAGTGTATTACTGCCGCAACACTGTTTTTTTGCATCGTGATACCCACATCCAGTGGGAAGATCACACCACATCATTTCATGTTGACTCTCATTACCAGCAAAGCCATCATCATTCACATAAGCATGTTTGCTTATGTTTTTTTTGTCAGGTGAAAACCTGACTAACATCTACCCATTAAATGTACACGACAGTTCGCCACGTAGTCGTGATCAAAGCCATAGAGTAAGACAGAGTTCTGACAACTCCGTTCACTTCATGGGGCCAGTCCAATGGCGGCTCTTTGTCCCTTTTCAGGCTGCATGAACAGTGCATGAGCGCTCGGTTTCTGCCCCCTCAATATCGCAACTCTTCTACTAGATGGCTCTGGTCGTGATTGGCTGCTTCTAGCCAATGGGACGGCAAAAGCAGCCTCTGGGCAATGGGAAGGGTCGGATCAAGGGGAGAGGCATATATCCCTGGCAGCCACGCAGACCAGACTGCACAACCACAGTCACACTCACGGCTTGACGTGTTTGCACGTCACTCGATATAAGTTCAAACCAAACGCGTTCAAACCATACACGTTACTAAAATAATAATCATACTAATATGGACACACACACACACACACACACACACACAACGGAGACAGCGCACAAAAACGGCCGCAAAGCGCGAGATTAGGACACACAAGCATGT